>NC_069131.1:72395242-72692367 GCF_026914265.1 Mya arenaria
GTATCGCGTTTCAGATCAACACAATTACAGGCGATGGCCCTAACGGCGTCCAATATTATACCGCATGGGCACACGTTATCAATCCTTTAAAAACGCATTCTCATTTAATTAGAAAAGAGTGTCACTTTAATAAGATGGATTGTGTTGGATACATTATACGTAGTGAAGTAGTCAATATACTTCAAAATAACGTTTGTATCATTCACTGGCGCTCCAACGAGACTAAATCCCCGATACTCGCAAATAACGTCAAAAGCGCTCGTAGAGAGCATTTTTCAGGCTTACTAAACAAGTGATATTCCCTTTATTGTGATTGAAGTCAATAAAACGTTTTCGAAAAAAAGAATGCTGAAAATTTATGTTGAAAATGATTGAAAAATGGAAATATATTTACATAATTTTAATAATTGACCTGTTTACTTTTAACACTGTCGAAACATTTGACGGTTTCTGTTGAAAGGGGGGTATTTTTGCCTATAAGTGCAACTACTTTTCTAAATTGATACATGCACATGTACAACAAACATCATCATTGAGAAATAAACTTTTAACTGCTTACTAAATAATGCATTTATGGAAAATATTAACTACCGATAACGAGATTGTAACCGTGTAAAAAATGGCTGAAACGCACAAATATCAATTAACTGGTAAGTCAATTTACAGAAATCGTCTCATAAGGCAGAAACACAGTGTTTCCTGTACCTTTCATTCAAATTAAGCCAAATTTATCATTCGTAAAACAATTGTTTTCGATATTTATACATCCTTTTCGGTAATTAAAACAATTTCATGAATTGTGGTACATCTTATTTGGGAGTAGCAACACATCTTTAAATTATTAAGGAAGTGTGCTTTGATAAACTGTTTGTTATTTCATACACCAAAAGAAGGCATTGGGCAAATACGCTCTGTTATAACTAAAACGCTTTTCTTTACGGCAGCCATCTTCACAACATCCCTCCTTTTATTTTCACTGCATTACGTCTGCAATCTTGTCTATGGTCGTCAAACATACCTCATAACCATTCAGACGTATGACACATACTTCCGTTTATTTCCCCGCGTTACGTCAGCCATTTTGTCTATGGTCGTCAAACATACCTCCTATCCATTCAGAAGTATGACACATACTTCCGTTTATTTTCCCGCGTTACGTCAGCCATTTTTGTCTATGGTCGTCAAACATACCTCCTATCCATTCAGAAGTATGACACATCCTTCCGTTTATTTTCCCGCGTTACGTCACCCATTTTGTCTATGGTCGTCAAACATACCTCATAACCATTCAGAAGTATGACACATCCTTCCGTTTATTTTCCCGCGTTACGTCAGCCATTTTGTCTATGGTCGTCAAACATACCTCCTATCCATTCAGACGTATGACACATACTTCCGTTTATTTCCCCGCGTTACGTCAGCCATTTTGTCTATGGTCGTCAAACATACCTCCTATCCATTCAGACGTATGACACATACTTCCGTTTATTTCCCCGCGTTACGTCAGCCATTTTGTCTATGGTCGTCAAACATACCTCATAACCATTCAGAAGTATGACACATCCTTCCGTTTATTTTCCCGCGTTACGTCACCCATTTTGTCTATGGTCGTCAAACATACCTCCTATCCATTCAGACGTATGACACATACTTCCGTTTATTTCCCCGCGTTACGTCAGCCATTTTGTCTATGGTCGTCAAACATACCTCCTATCCATTCAGACGTATGACACATACTTCCGTTTATTTCCCCGCGTTACGTCAGCCATTTTGTCTATGGTCGTCAAACATACCTCATAACCATTCAGAAGTATGACACATCCTTCCGTTTATTTTCCCGCGTTACGTCACCCATTTTGTCTATGGTCGTCAAACATACCTCCTATCCATTCAGAAGTATAACACATCCTTCCGTTTATTTTCCCGCGTTACGTCAGTCATCTTGTCTATGGTCGTCAAACATACCTCCTATCCATTCAGAATTATGACACATTCTTCCGTTTATTTTCCCGCGTTACGTCAGTCATCTTGTCTATGGTCGTCAAACATACCTCCTATCCATTCAGAAGTATGACACATCCTTCCGTTTATTTTCCCGCGTTACGTCAGTCATCTTGTCTATGGTCGTCAAACATACCTCCTATCCATTCAGAAGTATGACACATCCTTCCGTTTATTTTCCCGCGTTACGTCAGTCATCTTGTCTATGGTCGTCACATATACCTCATATACTATAAGACGTATATCACATCCTTCTACACAACTCCCCGCGTTACGGCAACCATCTTGTCTATGGTCAAACATACCTCATATCCTTTCAAACTTACGACACACCCTTACACAAATTTCCCAGCAATTTTGTAAAACGTTTTAACTCTATTTAAAGATTGAATAATTGAACTCACGATCATCGAAATAAAAGTGCTTGATATAAAGTAATTGTTTGCTCTGAAACCCAAGATTTTGAGGAAAAATGGTCCACATGTTACAAAATGTTGCGTTACATCGAACTTTTGATGTTCTATTCTAATAACGACGATGCAAATTACTGATAAGAAATATATAAATCAAAATTGCAAATACGATTTTATTCCATTTAAACACGTTTCCCAAATGCATGTATATTTGTTCATCAGAAAAGCCTTAGGTAAACATCCTCTTATTAACGGCTAATTGACGCCTTGTGGGAACGAGGCGCTCTGTATGAAATGCCGGTGCTCCGCTGAGTTATTAAGTAATATCCGTGTAAATAGACGTACATCGTGCTTATCTAAAATTGTATTTAAGGTTTTAAAAAAGCACAATGCACGTCTAATTACACGAATATTAATTTATAACTAATGATAGAATGTTTTTTAACATAGTCAAAACTTTGTAAGGAAAGTTGGTATTAATTTCGTAATTTCTAATTTCTCTGAAAGATAATACAACAACACGTTGATCAACATGTGTACAGCTTGTTCCCTAGCTGTGAATATAATACATAATTTGTATTTATTAAAGCCTAGAATACAACAATTCGGATGTCTGTTGTTTCATCTTAAGTAACGTTATGCAGTTACTTACCTTATTTAGTGCATGATGCCGTTCGAAGCACGTTTCGTATCTTATTTGTAAGTATTAGTTGCATGTAACCCTGAGTGATTCGGGTGATATGTTTCCGTTTGTGATATTAATGATATCGTTTAAAACAGTTTATAAGCAATAAACGTTAAATTGTTAGGAAAGATTGTTCTGAATGATGAAATTTTGAAACGTCTTCGACCAGAGACGTAATTTATTTATAGAAAAGCGTAGCAGAAAACATTTTCAGCGGTCTAGTGTTAGCGATATTGTTGTGCCGTGCGTTTTTAACTATAAACCCGTTATTTGACACCTATGGGGAATTAGCTATTGAAGTCAAAACCAAATCCTTTTCACGAAGCAAGTTCTTTTCACGATTTTATTCTGTTGTTCTTTCCTTAACACATACTTGATGCAATAACACAGTATTTGTAGTCCAAAAATTAACACCAAATATATTGTATAACAGCGACAACGCTATAGTTTGCTGGACTGTGGTAAAACCATCTCCGAGCTCAGACAAATTTCAAGAGTCCGTTTTCTATTAAGAACTACCTTTTTTCTCTCCTCTCCTCTCAACATTTAAAAATCTGTTACCTTATATTGTGCGGCTCGGTCATGCATTACATAAATTAAACTAATAGAAAAACAGGAAATACTTCAAAAAGATTGTCAGCTCAGCTCAAACTAATTACTTCTGATTTCAAATAGTTCACAATCAAAACATGTCAAGGTTCTAAGTTAGATACAAAGAAACAATAAAACAGTAAGCTAAGGTCAGCATGGCTTCGACTGACACCTCCTTTGTTTGGCAATTAGCAACATCCTAAATCGTTGGCGTTTGCCAACCTGTTACAAACACAGTTGCATATTTCAAATAACAGGTGTAAAAACATCTAACAAATAATTTGTAAACAACCCAACGCTGAAATTATGGAAATGGTTTCAATTAACAAAACAATTTTAACCAAAGTATGGCATGACGTACAGCATAACAATATGGTTGACTACTACCATTGACTTCTACACGGCATTATCTCCCATCTGAACATATATTTTAAAGCTTTAACCTTAAAATAGAAGTAACCTATATACTTAATAGTTTTCCAAACGCCAGGCAATGACCGACACAATGCAAATAAGACGTAAAAATAGTTTAATCCAAGACTTGATTCTGTCAAAAACAGAATTGTACATCATCCAGTCAAAAGTACGATCCGATTTTACTGTAAATATTAGAATAATTCTGTATTCTTTGCAACAAATGCATAAATTATACTGTCAAAAATCATTCAACTGTTATAAAAAAATCTTAAATATGATAACAAGAAAACAGTTATATCATGTTGATGAAAAGTATTTATTCATGATTCATGGGTCAAAATCATCTGCGTATCTGCAATTACTTAATTACTGCGTAAAATAAAATATATCTATCGCAATATACACATTGTCTGGACGAGAGTAGTCACGTGGTGTTTGTAATTGACACCGGAAAAATATATTTAAAACTAATATTAAAAGAACCGTATCGCAATATATCACGTTACGGATACATATATCACAGTGTACATCACGATCGGCTTCTCGGCGTATCATTCCCACTCTATTTGTAAGACACAGACTGGACGAGAGCCGTCACGTGGTGTTTAATTAAAACCGATGAAAGAATATTATTTAAAAAAGCTATTTTTATAATTCGTTTGTCATTCATTTCCAACGAACTTTACATGCTAAATTTTGGCACCCTTTGATGTGTTGCATCAATGGTCTTTCTATCATCGAATTGTATTTATAAAACGTTTATTTATTTTACAATACATTCATGTGTATTTAAAAATGTGTGTTTCGGGCAGGGATCTTACTTAAGAAATATAACACACCACTGAGGGTCATATGACATTATAAGGACCGGCCATTCAGCCACCACTGGTGTATATGGACTCAGGCACTAGCCGAGATCCATTCACCTTCGGGGGCTGACTGACCGGTCCTTAATATGCCATATGGCCCGAGGTGGTGTGTTATATTTCTTATATTATACCGAACACTTTTCATTATAAGTCAATATTTTTAAAGCGATTTAAATGTGTTTTTTAACAAACCTGATAATGTTTACTTGCGACATGTTTTTCGCCGTTGTGAAAATAGCAAGCCGCACTATCAAATCGTATGACATCAGCGGTCCATATTACATTTTCGGCGAGGTCCAGACCGGCCCAAAATATAATATTGACCGCTGACGTCATAAAACTGAATTTTCATCAAAATACTGTGATATACGAACCGATCGAGATTATATATATAAAGAAATGATAAATTTATGTGAGGTATAATATACGATATTAGTAATCGAAGAAAAATACTCTATAAAGCAGGAACACCGTTCTCTGGTTTCCATGATAATGATCTGACGGCGACTGTTATCCTGTATCACCAAAAAAACAACTGCACGCTAGCGCTTGGTCCTTCATTAAACATATCTGACGGTTGCTTTTATCAAGTATCACCGAATTATCAACTGCACGCTAACGCTTGGCCCTTTATTTTACAGATCTTACTGCGACTGTTATCGTGTATCACCGGAAAACAACTGCACGCTAACGTTTGGCCCTTTATTTTACAGATCTGAAGGAGGATCTTATCATGTATCACCGGAAAACAACTGCACGCTAACGTTTGGCCCTTTATTTTACAGATCTGAAGGAGTCTCTAATCATGTATCACCGGAAAACAACTGCACGCTAACGTTTGGCCCTTTATTTTACAGATCTGAAGGAGTCTCTAATCATGTATCACCGGAAAACAACTGCACGCTAACGTTTGGCCCTTTATTTTACAGATCTGAAGAAAGGTCTCATCGTATATCATGGCACAAATAACTGCTCGCTACCGCTTGGTCCTTGCTTAGATCTGGAAGATTCAGGACTTGAGGACCTCTATTTATGGCCAAACATTAGTAGGGTTATTCTTCAGTCGATTCATAAAGACAAGACATCAATAGAACAGACTACAGAACCTCTTTCGAATTTGGAACAGTTGTTCAGTTCGAAAGGTATCATATTTCTCACCGCAGACGCTGGTGTTGGAAAGACATCATTTTGTAAGTTTTTAGTTTTATCGTGGTGTAAGGTTCAAGAGGGAACGACCGATCTGAAATCAACGGTTAGTGGCACCCAAAACGTTTCTAGCATTATTGAGTATTTGAAGGAATTTACTTATTTGTTTTACGTCAATTTACGTGAAAACCAATGCGCTAAATTAGAGGATATCATTTTCTCGCATACGGAATCTGTTGACACAAAGTTAACGCGGGATAATAAAGCCTTTGATAATATATTGTCGAAAGAAAACGGTTTGTTCATTTTAGACGGCTTAGATGAATGTAAAATTCCCTTGATAATGTCTATGCCTGTAAATAGAAAGTATACTGTTCTCATTACATCACGTCCTTGGAAACTTGCAAACATAAGTATGCAAAAAAAATATACACATGCACAAATTGAGGTTATGAAACAAGATTTGTCCAAACAACTTGTGAATCTTGCGAACGAATGTTTGAACAAGCATTTCAAGACATCATATGATACAGATGATTTCTTAGACGCTGTCAAAACTCAATGTTTAGAATCTCAGCTCGAAAATCCAATGTTTGCGCTGCAGTTGTTATGTATCTATCACGATAAACGCAGTGAGAATAAAACATGTTCGGACAATGCAACCGTTCACAGATTATGTTCAGATTCCGGTACAACGTCAGTACCTCGTCAGACCGGACTGACATACCTTGGTAAGACAAGGTCGCATGTATATGCAAATATGATAGAACTGATGTTACGTAGTACCGAAAAGAAGGAGGAATCACTCGTACAAGATCTCAGTGAGTATTACAAGAACAATGGTCAACCACATGCACTTCCCGAATGTTTTGATGAAAGAAATTACGCGTGCTGTGGTTTAGCAAAACTAATTTACGCTATTGGAAAACTGGCTGCTTATTCACTCTTAGGCGATAATAAATCTTTAATAGAAGAACACCAAATAAGAAAACTTAAGAAAGATGAAACGTCGGTACTTCTCAAATCTGGACTTCTTTCGAAAACAAGCTTGAAAACTATATCAGGAGAGAGCAATGTGTACACATTTTTACATCAGACTTATAAGGAGATGCTTGCATGTGTGTTTCTATCTTCGCATGGTTTTGATAGTGATATTTGGAGAAAATTCATAGAAAATTTTGGTTCTGTTGTGTCACCCGATATGTTGTCTTTTTTATGTGTCATGAACTATGAACAAGGTTGCAAGTGTGTAGATATGTTTAATGAAAGCAAACGGTTGTTTGTTAGAGATGGCACATTTTACACATCCGAACTAATTGCCTATCAAACAACAATTGCAATGACCCACAAAGAATGTTTTGACAATGGAATTAAAGAGCCACGAATTACGTTGAAACACGCACTGCTTAACCCAGATTCAGGCATTGGAACTGATCATGCACTTTTGCAAGGAAGCGGTCTTGAGTTGGAAACACTTTTCATTAGCAACTATTCATTTACCACAGCAATAGAACCGAACTTTTTCTCAAATTCATTGGTGCACTTACTGGTAGAAGATGTTAAGTTTCGCGATGACCATATCGTACTTTCGAAATGTACACATCTCTCATCAATAACTATACAGAACACCCGTCTGTCCCACGTAACCATAAACCCGTCTTCCCTAGAGATGTTCTGGGTTTACGTGAGGCCTGAAATGATACAAGAAATACCGCCCATGAAGTTGTCCTTTGTTGGCGGGTCGCAATTCTCTTCCAATCTTAAAGAACTCAGCTTAGCGCACGTGACCATGGATGTTCCCCTTGATTTGGCAAATTGTCCGCAATTACAGGAATTAGTTATGAAAAATACCTCATCCGATTCTTTAACAGGTGTATGCGTTGTACGTAGCATGCAACGTTGTGATGCACTTCAGGAACTGCGGCTTGACACATTGACCTTCCCTGCAGATACTCACCTGGATCTCAGCGGTCTCACACATCTCTCAAACATAACTATACATCACACCCGTCTGTCCCACGTAACCATCAACCCGTCTTGTCTAGAGAATTTCTGGGTTAACGAAAAGCCTGAACTAATACAAGAAATACCGCCCGTGAAGTTGTCCTTTGTTGGCGGGTCGCAATTCTCTTCCAATCTTAAAAAACTCAGCTTAGCGCACGTGACCATGGATGTTCCCCTTGATTTGGCAAATTGTCCGCAATTACAGAAATTAGTTATGAAAAATACCTCATCCGATTCTGTAACAGGTATATGCGTTGTACGTAATATGCAACGTTGTGATGCACTTCAGGAACTGCGGCTTGACACATTGACATTCCCTGCAGATACGCACCTGGATCTCAGTGAATTAACGTGTTTGACTGATATATCATTGGTAAGATTAACGACGGATATAACCGTTCAGTTTCCACAAAATGTGCATGTAATATGCATAGACGGTGTAACCTTTTGCAAAAATACACACCTGGTACTCAGCGGTCTCACACATCTCTCAAACATAACTATACTGGACACCCGACTGTCCCGCGTAACCATCAACCCGTCTTGTCTAGAGAATTTCTGGGTTTACGTAAAGCCTGAACTAATACAAGAAATACCGCCGGTGAAGTTGTCCTTTGTTGGCGGGTCGCAATTCTCTTCCAATCTTAAAGAACTCTGCTTAGTGCACGTGACCATGGATGTTCCCCTTGATTTGGCAAATTGTCCGCAATATCAGAAATTAGTTATGAAAAATACCTCATCCGATTCTTTAACAGGTGTATGCGTTGTACGTAGCATGCAACGTTGTGATGCACTTCAGAAACTGCGGCTTGACACGTTGACATTCCCTGTCGATACTCACCTGGATCTCAGCGGTCTCACACATCTCTCAAAGATAACTATACAGAACACCCGTCTGTCCCGCGTAACCATCAATCCGTCTTGTCTAGAGGAGTTCTGGGTTGCCGTAAAGCCTGAACTAATACAAGAAATACCGCCGGTGAAGTTGTCCTTTGTTGGCGGGTCGCAATTCTCTTCCAATCTTAAAGAACTCAGCTTAGTGCACGTGATCATGGATGTTCCCCTTGATTTGGCAAATTGTCAGCAATTACATAAATTAGTTATGACGAATACCTCATCCGATTCTGTAACAGCTATATGCGTTGTACGTAGCATGCAACGTTGTGATGCACTTCAGGAACTGTATCTTGACACATTGACCTTCCCTGCAGATACTCACCTGGATCTCAGCGGTCTCACACATCTCTCATCAATAACTATACAGAACACCCGTCTGTCCCGCGTAACCATCAACCCGTCTTGTCTAGAGAATTTCTGGGTTTACGTAAAGCCTGAACTAATACAAGAAATACCGCCGGTGAAGTTGTCCTTTGTTGGCGGGTCGCAATTCTCTTCCAATCTTAAAGAACTCTGCTTAGTGCACGTGACCATGGATGTTCCCCTTGATTTGGCAAATTGTCAGCAATTACATAATTTAGGTCTAGGAAATACCTCGTCCGATACTATGACCGATACAGGCGTCGTATGTAACATGCAACGTTGTGATGCACTTCAGGAACTGCGGGTTGACGCATTGACATTCCCTGTCGATACTCACCTGGATCTCAGCGGTCTCACACATCTCTCATCAATAACTATACAGAACACCCGTCTGTCCCGCGTAACCATCAACCCGTCTTGTCTAGAGATGTTCTGGGTTGCCGTAAAGCCTGAACTAATACAAGAAATACCGCCGGTGAAGTTGTCCTTTGTTGGCGGGTCGCAATTCACTTCCAATCTTAAAGAACTCAGCTTAGTGCACGTGACCATGGATGTTCCCCTTGATTTGGCAAATTGTCCGCAATTACAGCAATTAGTTATGGAAAATACCTCATCCGATTCTGTAACAGGTATATGCGTTGTACGTAATATGCAACGTTGTGATGCACTTCAGAAACTGCGGCTTGACACATTGACATTCCCTGCAGATACGCACCTGGATCTCAGTGAATTAACGTGTTTGACTGATATATATTTGGTAAGATTAACGACGGATATAACAGTTCAGTTTCCACAAAATGTGCATGAAATATTCATAGACGGTGTAACCTTCCGCATAAATACACACCTGGATCTCAGTGAATTAACGTGTTTGACTGATATATCATTGGTAAGATTAACGACGGATATAACCGTTCAGTTTCCACAAAATGTGCATGAGATATTCATAGACGGTGTAACCTTTTGCAAAAATACTCACCTGGTACTCAGCGGTCTCACACATCTCTCATCAATAACTATACAGCACACCCGTCTGTCCCGCGTAACCATCAACCCGTCTTGTCTAGAGAATTTCTGGGTTTACGTAAAGCCTGAACTAATACAAGAAATACCGCCGGTGAAGTTGTCCTTTGTTGGCGGGTCGCAATTCTCTTCCAATCTTAAAGAACTCAGCTTAGTGCACGTGACCATGGATGTTCCCCTTGATTTGGCAAATTGTCCGCAATTACAGCAATTAGTTATGGAAAATACCTCATCCGATTCTGTAACAGGTATATGCGTTGTACGTAATATGCAACGTTGTGATGCACTTCAGGAACTGCGGCTTGACACGTTGACATTCCCTGCAGATACGCACCTGGATCTCAGTGAATTAACGTGTTTGACTGATATATATTTGGTAAGATTAACGACAGATATAACAGTTCAGTTTCCACAAAATGTGCATGAAATATTCATAGACGGTGTAACCTTCCGCATAAATACACACCTGGATCTCAGTGAATTAACGTGTTTGACTGATATATCATTGGTAAGATTAACGACGGATATAACCGTTCAGTTTCCACAAAATGTGCATGAGATATTCATATACGGTGTAACCTTTTGCAAAAATACTCACCTGGTACTCAGCGGTCTCACACATCTCTCAAACATAACTATACTGGACACCCGACTGTCCCGCGTAACCATCAACCCGTCTTGTCTAGAGAAGTTCTGGGTTTACGTAAAGCCTGAACTAATACAAGAAATACCGCCGGTGAAGTTGTCCTTTGTTGGCGGGTCGCAATTCTCTTCCAATCTTAAAGAACTCAGCTTAGTGCACGTGACCATGGATGTTCCCCTTGATTTGGCAAATTGTCCGCAATATCAGAAATTAGTTATGAAAAATACCTCATCCGATTCTTTAACAGGTATATGCGTTGTACGTAGCATGCAACGTTGTGATGCACTTCAGGAACTGCGGCTTGACACATTGACCTTCCCTGCAGATACGCACCTGGATCTCAGTGAATTCACGTGTTTGACTGATATATCATTGGTAAGATTAACGACGGATATAACAGTTCAGTTTCCACAAAATGTGCATGAAATATTCATAGACGGTGTAACCTTCTGCAAAAATACACACCTGGATCTCAGCGGTCTCACACATCTCTCAAAGATAACTATACAGCACACCCGTCTGTCCCACGTAACCATCAACCCGTCTTGTCTAGAGAAGTTCTGGGTTTACGTGAAGCCTGAACTGATACAAGAAATACCGCCCATGAAGTTGTCCTTTGATGGCGGGTCCAAGTTCTCAAGCAAACTTACGATGCTAAGCTTAGTACATACATCGAATAATCATAGCGTAGATTTATCGGAATGTGTACAGTTACAAACACTCAGAACATGTGATATATTACAAATAGGGACATTAGGCCTTCCACATCTGGAGGAGGCTCGATTGTTTGGAGCACAAACAGACTTTGGCAACAATGTTTTACAGCTCATTTCTGAAAGTAGTTGTCCTTGTAGAAGAATATGGTTCGAAAACCTATCTCCGGAAATATTCAGTTCATTGACTGTTAGTCGAACTTATGCTCAGAAGTTTGAATCATTCAAGTTTCGCTTTATGCTTTTTGACATAAATGTTTTTGATTTTATCAAGACGGTTGCTGTGAAAAAGGTTGAATTTGAAGAGGTGAAAATAGTTAAAGCCCAGCAGCTTGTAGCCTTACTGACATGTACAGAGCCTATTCAGGCCTCAGACAATACTGCAGACGGAACGGTCGAATTGCCAGTCGGGCTCCGTGTATCAGATATCAGTTTCTCTGAATGTCCTGTTCTGGGTTCTACAGTTGAGGAATTAGATTCGGCGATTGAATGTTTACGACGGGTTTGGGAGATAAAGGAAGTCAAGATAGAAACACAGCAGTCTAGCATTTCCAACACCGTCTGCGGTGAAGACATTATTAGCGAGAATCACATTGTGTTGATGAGTTTGCAGCTGAAATCAAATTAACTTAAGTTCGCATTGGATAGAAATCAAGATAGTGCATCTTTAAATTTAACGATCCAGCGAAATGAATAGTTTTACCATTTAATGTTTGTACATAAAGTTTCGTCTTACACATTCATATTTCGTTTATCTTAAATAGTCATATTCCGTATCGTCTTACACAGTCATATTCCGTTACGTCTTACAACGTCATATTCCGCTACGTCTTACAACGTCATGTTCCGTTACGTCTTACACAGTCATATTCCGCTACTACGTCTTACACAGTCATATTCCGTTACGTCTTACACAGTCATATTCCATTACGTCTTACACAGTCATATTCCGTTACGTCTTACAACGTCATATTCCGCTACGTCTTACAACGTCATGTTCCGTTACGTCTTAAACAGTCATATTTCGTTACGTCTTACACATTCATATTCCATTACGCTTTACAACGTCATATTCCGTTTCGGCTTACAACGTCATATTCCGTTTTTGGTTACAACGTCATATTCCATATCGTCTTATAAAGTTGTCCCCTGTTTAATCGCAGATTTGGGTGCCAAAACCTTTCAGATGTTTTTTTTATATATTTTGTGGATATTTTGACATCACGCAGGACAAATTATGTACAGTGAGCTTTTGTTGTATTTTTACTTTCGTATTTTTTTTGTGTCTGCCTGTTGATTATATTAAAATTTAGATTTCGAAACAAATTGTATCTTTTAAGAAGCATATAACAGTGGCATTAGCTTAGTTTTTAGTTAGCTAACACATAAGAATATTCATTTTTTTGTGTGATTCATCCCGCTATAGAACATGTATTAATATCCCGTTTCAAATATTTTAAAAAGAACGTTTAAACATTTGAGAAAAAATATGTAACTTTTTCATATGTCTGTCACACAAGTGAATGAATTAAAATGCAAAATGATATTACAAATGAAAACATGCTGATATAAATTTGGTACCTAAAAATATGATTGCTAGTACATTAATGCATGTACTTTATACTTTTGCAGCGTGTACGATAGTTTTGTGGTTTATACATGTTCAATGTTTTACATATGAAAACATCTATAAGCATATATTAAAGGGACCAATCAAAAGGGTCAGAAGTTCCCACTAAATATTTATTGTAAATTGTTTTGTTTTTTTTTAATGACAGGAGATGCTCTTTTTTTCCAAAATAGGAATAGTAACGATACTGAAAGTAGATTGTTATAGACTTCGACTTTAAAATTTTGTTCAAATCAATATATGCCAGTGATCGTTCTTGTGTTCGCGTAACAATATGTATAAGAACTTGATTTCAAGTTTGATAAAAAATTTGAGTGAGTCCCTTTAAACATGTTGTGTATGCAGTTTTCTTGTCTGTATATTGTATGTATTGAAAACATTCTAGTGACAAACAAACATTGATAAAAACTGAAACCGATTTGTATTTCATATTTTGAAAATCATTTACTTTAGATATTCCTTTTTTTATATTTCAACACAGAAATATTCATCATTATTGTTACTGTTTGGATCTGTGGAAAAGACATTCTATTTACAGGAGTAGTGTATTTTGTTTATTCGTTGTATTAAAGCTGCACTCTCACAGATTGATTGTTTTTACTCTTTTATTTCTGAAATGAGCCAATCTTAGCCTTTTCTACTGGAAATCAGTGACATAAGACTGCTGACAAAAGAGCAGACCGTTGTTTTCATATTCACGTAACATGGGTGTTTTATGGCTAAAATTGTTACTAATACTTTAAGAAATATTATTTTATCGGCTGTTTTCCAAACAATTGAGATCATTTCTGTTGTGAGTTATCTTTTATGGCTGTATTAAGGCATTGGTACCAAATCAGCTAATTCTGAGGCAAAATAAATAAAACAAAAATAAAACATTTGTGAGGGTACTGCTTTAAAGTTACTTTGAAATGTTTAACATAAAGTCATCGTCCGATACCAACGGAAGACCTATCTCTCTGTTGCATGGAGTGAGCGGAATGTGTAAGTCGTGGGTCTCCGACGGTGACAAGACTCTGTTTGCGACTAGTTTGTATACAGTGTTCATTTCAACTGAAATATTTCATGCTCTACTGAAAGCAATAAAAACACTATTAAAATAAAATAAAGATTTACCATCATTTTGAACCCATATTATGTATTGATAATGGACTCAGTATGAATGCTAAAACTTAAGTGGAACCTTCTGTTATATTTTGTCAATTAAGATTCAACTTGCGCTCATGTGTCATAGGGTGTGTTAACTTATATACAGTCGAACCCCGTTGGCTCGAACTCCAAGGACCGGCGAAAATACCTCGAGCCTCAGAAAAAACGAGCCAAGCGGGTATGCTTTTATTCAGTATATAGTAATCGGTCCTTAACATTCAGTTCGAGCCAACGAGGAATTCGAGCCAAGCGAATTCGAGTCAACGGGGTTCGACTTTACAAGAACATATTTTGAATGCAAATATATCAATACATAATATTTACAAAACATGCACTATGAACATATATTTGTTACACATGTAAAATGTTTACAAATGTTATGTACATATAATACATGTTCTTGTTGAGTTTTATATTTATAATAATGTGAAAAATAACTGCAACAAGCATTTATATTCATAAAATTTGATAGTAATATTGTGTACTATGCATTATGTAAAGATGGTTTTGTCAAACATGTAGCTATTTTAGCAAATGTTATGTACATGCACTACCAGTTCCTCAGCGGATCGATATTGAGTTCATGTATTGTATATAATCATGTATACTCAATGCAAGGAACATTCGTGTTCAAGAATTGTTTGTTAGTAGAATTGTACATACAATCAATGCAATTCCATGCCGTTATTTTTTCATGGCAATCATTGATAATAATGTATTCTGATAAATTATTTGTTATACATGCCTATGCAAAATATATGTTTTTGCAAGAAATGATGCAAAATAAAATGTATTAATAAATTATCTGAATTACTCTTTCGTTTTTATTCTTCTGCAGTTTTAAAAATGACAAAAAGGTCAATGCTGGATGCTGCTTCTGATTTTGATGATGATGATGATGATGATGATGATGATGATGATGATGATGATGATGATGATGATAGTGATGATGATGATGATGATGATGATGTTGTTGTTGATGATGTTGTTGATGATGATGATGATGATGATGATGATGATGATGATGATGATGGTGGTGGTGGTGGTGGTGGTGGTGGTGGTGGTGGTGGTGGTGATGATGATGATGATGATGATGATGATGATGATGATGATGATGTTGTTGGTGTTGTTGTTGATGATGATGATGATGATGATGATGATGATGATGATGATGATGATGATGATGCCACTCAGGGTTGAGTCTTATTGAACCATGTACTTTTATATAGAAACATGAGCGCAAATGTCACAAAATACGCCTGGTAGTGATGATTTTACAAAGGCTTCTAAAGTTATTGATCGGACACGACTGATTAAATTTATTTTTTATAATCAAAGGACGATAACTCCCAAGTGAGTAGAGCGATATGGATGGTTATCGAAATGGTCAATGGTTATGGTATGTGATAAAAATCGACAGGGATGCCAAACACATTATGACCGAAGTTTGTTTTATAAACTGACCCACTCAGAGTTAAGCCTAACTGACCAACTCAGGGATGGGCCAAACTGACCTATTCGGTAATGGCCCAAACTAGCCCACACAGGGATGGGCTAAACTGACCAACTCAGAGTTAAGCAAAACTGACCCACTCAGGGATGGGCCAGACTGACCTACTCGGTGATGACCCAAACTGACCCACTCAGGGATGAGCCAAACGTTACGAAATAACTTTTAAATAGAAGCAAGGAGTCCATCAGCGTTGAGCCAAAACTGGCAAGTGAACTTCTATATATACGAACAATATGCCCCCAAAGGTTGTGCTATTTCGCACCTACGTATTTCTATTTAGAAACAATGAGCCCCTCAGGGTTGTGCTATTTCTCACCTACGTATTTATATTTAGAAACAATGAGCCCCTAAGGGTTAAAATAAGCTACTTTTCAAAAGTAGCAAGGAGCCCGTCGAGTTAACCAAAATTTGCCGAAAGTACATCTAGTCCAGATTTACAGATCAATGCCTTATTTTCTCAGGCTAGATCAACACCAAACACGTTTCATAGCTTATGTTACAGTTTTGGGTAACAAGACCCCAGGGATAGTCTATTTAAAAAAAGTTTTCTTGCGCCTAGCGCTCCTCCCCTTTTCTAGTCCGAAATGGGTATGGGGTGGGGGGTACTCCCCCAATGAAATTTAAACATTTTCTAGTCCGAAATAGGGAATTTCCGGCGTATTTGATTACTTTTTCACTCTCATATTGAACTACAAAGTAAAATAAATAAAAAGGTGTGCGCACCCTCATACTCCCCCCCCCCCCTGCACCCGCTTGTGGTATCAACACAGTATGATCCCGCGATGAGGTATTTAATGATATTTATTTGTTTTTCCATCTGGGCTTTTCTTAACAGTTCTTATTGTAATATTAACAAGAGCCATACGTTTAGAATTTGATGGCAATGAGGTCTCTTACCATTCTTAAAATTGAATCAACATTGAGTAATGTTGTAGACGACACACTGAGTATAATTTGTACCTCTATAACCACAAGCGGATTAAGAGAGAGGGGAGGGGGCATCACCCTCTAAAATCGTCCAATTGTACTTTTTATGTCATTATCGTAGAAAATATAACAAAAATACGCTCATAATGCACCTTTACCGTCTACGAATTTTAAACAATTTTTGATGGAGTAACGCCACGCAAACAGTTTAAGGCAAAAGGTTGCGCCCCGAAGTTACACCCCCATTAACATCAATGCCTGGAACCGCCCTGATAACTGTTATTAAATTATACCTTAATCAACGATTAACAGTTGAGTTTTATTACGCCATAAAGTACGAACAGCCCATCTAACGACAATTGCTGGAACCGCCCCTGATAATTGTTATTTGGAAAGGCCTTATAGTTTATCGATCAAACTAGAACATATATAATTGAGGAACAGCCTTTAAATGTTTCCGCATCATTGATTTGTTTTAAATCAATGAAACAGAGAAGTGCAGTTTATAGTGACTCGCTCATGGTTTATAAAATGCACTTTTTTAATTACGAAATAAAAAAAAATACCAAAAGCTTGAACACTTCAGCAAATGTTGATTTTTGCTCAAATGTCGTATTTGAAGACTACAAATTTCATTAGCGATTGAAAATAATTACGGATGTGGTGTTGCGTGATTGGTTGATTGACATTATCACTTCATGTTATCAATGCATCATGAACAGGTCAACATATCCACCATATTTGTTTAAGTCCCGGTGGTCGTGTGGACTAGCCGATTCTCTTCTATTTTTTTCTTGAATTTACTGGCGTGACTTCAAACCCCACTAAAACCAAAAACTGTTATGCTATATATTTTTCTGTTATTTTATTATCATAGAGATAAAATAAGTGCTTTCAGATGCATTTTCAAGAAAACTATTTTTTAGTCCAAAAACATGAGCAATTCACTTGCAAAAAAGCGTGTGAAGAGCGGTTATACGATGTATGGTATGTAGAAAATTTAAACATGTGGTCAAATACTGGCTGAAGTAACCTAATGAAAAAAGAGCTTTAGGACACCTCGTGAATAGTGGTTATATGTTGTGATTTGGGGAGAAGATTTGACCATGTAGCAGAAATATTGACGATATACATGTATCCTATTGACTTTGGAATTTCGAACGAGGTGAGTATTATAGCGATACATGTTTTGTTTTACTTCTGTTCATATGCTGTGATTGAGCTTATATGATTATGTATGAGTGAGTGAGTATTCGTATGATATACCTACGTTCTGCTATTCGAAATAATATAATGTTAACTTATAAATTAAATTTTGCTCTTTCCAAGACAAAAAATAAAAAAAAGTTGTTAAAACGGTTGAACTGTGAGAGTGCAGCTTTAAGCGGCATAGACTGCCCTTTGTTTAATTTAAAATGGTGTAGTAAAAGAAATGTTATCTTTATTTTAAGTCTTCATTTTAAGCACAATGTTGTCTTCCCATGTTGCATTTATGACGTAATTTATCACGTGGTTAACATACACTGATCTTGTTTTGTTTTTTTTCATTGTAGTATTTACAACAGCCATACGTTTAGAATTAGTTGGCATCGAGGTCTTCTACCAAAGTTAAATAAACATTGAGTTATGTTGTAGACGACACACTGAGTATAATTTGTACCTCTATAACCACAAGTTTATATATAGGGAGTGGGACACAACCGGTGCGCACACCCTCAAAATCGTCCAAGTTATTTTATTATGTCATTTTCGTAGGGTGAAATAAAAAAATACGCTCATAATGCACCTTTTCCGACTACAAATTGTAAACAAATTTTGATGGGAGTTACGCCGTGCAAACAGTGTTTGGCATATTTTCGAGGAAGGGGCGCATGCCAAAAGTTGCGCCCCTAAGTTACACCGCCTCTAACGTCATTCCTGGACCCGCCCCTGAAAAATGATATTTAATTAGACCTTAATCAACGATTAACAGTTAAATATTATTACGCTTTAGGTACGAACAGGGCGCAGCTAAACACAACTACATCAATTTGGAAAGGCCTTATATTCTATCGATCAGCCTAGAGTATAACAATTATCTGGGAAACAGCCTTTAAATATTTCCGCATCATTGAAAAATTACTCATTACTACACACAGTACAATGGGTTGTTTTATATCGATAACACAGAGGAGTGTAGTTTAAAGTGACTCGCTCATGGTTTGTAAAATGAACTTTTAATTACGATATAAAATGTGGCAAATCATAATTCGTCTTTGAAGACTACAATTTGCATAAGCGTTTATAACGCGATTGAAACCCACAAATAAATTACGGCTGTGGTTTATAGGTCCTTGACAAAACTTAACTAAAATCATCGCGAAAATAATTCGACGTCTACGCCACGTTGACGGAAATCAATGACCCCTTGGTCACGCTACACCTTCCGGCCATTGTCATCTGCGCTACGCTTGCAGTGATCGGGATCATCGGAAACTTGATCGTGTTAAGCGTCTACATACCCCACCCAAGCTCATTTTCACGTGTGTTTATTCTGTGGCTTGCTGTTGTAAACTTTATAGCGTGCAGCGTTGGAACGCCTCTTCTGGTGTTTAGCATGATCCATCCGTACCAGTTTCCGTCCAAGATCGTATGAAAAACGTTACGTTTTTTTCCACGTTTTTCTAGCGATGTCAGTGTTAGTATTGCCATGGAAAGGCACCGGGCTATCTGCAATTTTGAGGTGGTTGAAATACCAAGGCGAATGCGTGTCATGTGTATTGTGTCTTGTATTATGGGAGTTGTAGTGGCCGTCCCGGCTATATTTATTTACGGAATATGGACTGTGGAAACCGGAGTTCACACTACCAAAGGGACTGAATGCTTCGTTGAAGACCACTTTATACAAACTGATTCAATATGGCCCAAAATATTTACTTTTCATTTCAATCAATAGTCTTGCTGATCTCATTTGCTACATGATTGTGTTATACATTCGGATTGGACGTCAGTTACAGTGGCATCTGAAATTCACGGGACGCTACTCCACAAGGTCCAAGTTAAACCAGTCAACCAAATCAAGCCAGTCGGTGTCAACAGACCGACAGTTCGCCGAAATCAAAGGCCGGAATTATGCTTAAGCTGACCTCTACGTCAGATAGGACAGGAAGTACATTCAGTCTTCATACGCCCGTGGGGAAGG
The DNA here is from genome assembly GCF_026914265.1 of Mya arenaria. Lineage (NCBI taxonomy): Eukaryota > Metazoa > Mollusca > Bivalvia > Myida > Myidae > Mya > Mya arenaria. Next base: position 72,415,408 of record NC_069131.1, read on the forward strand.
AGGCGTCCACCGCCATGAGCCGCGTAAATAGAGCCCCCCCCCCCCCCCATGACCAGCAAGTTTTGTTGGTTAACGGCCGATTTCGTGCTCTCCGTCATTCCTAACCTTGCTATTATCATCTACTCCACATGTCGGACTGATTTTGCACAGGATATGACGTCATCACAGGTTGTGACGTACAACATATTTTTAAAATCGTTTGCTGTCAACAACATGGCAAATCCGCTCGTGTATTTCACGTGTGTTACGTGACTTTCGACGATATTTTAGGAATTTACTCAGCGATATTTCTGTAGCTGCAGGAGATAATGACCGTAGTAAATATAATGTAAAAATGTCAATGTCACACACCTTTAAGTCAATATAAGAAGTAAGAAGGTCTCGTCCTCGCTGTATCTTTATTTGAGATTTGGAGATTTTGATAAAGTAAATAAGCGTGGCATTTATTCATACCAATTAATAAATGAAATGTAAGAAACACATCATTTGTGGTTTGAAATTACTTCCTTTGCCACCAAATTCCGATTTAATTTAACTGCCAAAAACGTGTTTCTAAGTGAAAGGTGAATGAATACATGGAAATATCTTTGCCCGGAATTTGCAAATTTCTACTGCATAGGTTTTAAAATACATTGGCACAAGATCTTACGACACTGAGAAGTTGTTGATGTGGTTAACGGAAGTTGGGAGTTCAATAGTCAATGTCATCCATTAACGTCACAACCTTACTCTAATGTGGATTCGTATTTATAAAAGTAGTGTCCGACATTTACTAATGTTCTTCTTTAAGTTAAGACTCAAGAATCCAATTGAATTCAGTGGGCTCAAATGCATCTAACAAAGTAAATGTACACTTTATGTCTGTCTCAGGAAGTACATGAATGTTTGACAATCTCGTATAAAAAGTGCAATATTATTGTATGTGTTTTGCGTAGGCTTATATCAAACTACTATGGAATTGATGATTAATTAGGACTATTGTTTTGATACTGAACTCATTTTAAAAGCTGTCAAAAAACAATCGTATGTACCAGACGTCTCGGGATGTGTATTCTGGGTTCATATGCACTAACGCCTTGAGTCTGAGTGTGCATTATGAGCCCATATGCACTAACGTCTTGAGTCTAACTGTGCATTCTGGGCCCATATGCACTAACGTCTTGAGTCTGAGTGTGCACTCTGGGCCCATATTCACTAACGTCTTGAGTCTGAGTGTGCACTCTGGGTCCATATTCACTAACGTCTTGAGTCCGAGTGAGCATTCTGGGTCCATATGCACTAACGTCTTGAGTTTGAGTGTTCATTCTGAACTCATATTCACTAACGTCTTGAGTCTGAGTGTGCACTCTGGGTCCATATTCACTAACGTCTTGAGTCTGAGTGTGCACTCTGGGCCCATATTCACTAACGTCTTGAGTCTGAGTGTGCACTCTGGTTTCATATGCACTAACGTCTTGAGTCCGAGTGTTCATTCTGGTTCCATATGCACTAACGTCTTGAGTCCGAGTGTGTACTCTGGGTCCATATTCACTAACGTCTTGAGTCTGAGTGTGCACTCTGGGCCCATATTCACTAACGTCTTGAGTCTGAGTGTTCATTCTGGGTCCATATGCATTAACGTTTTTAAGTCTGAGTGCGCACTCTGGGTCCATATGCACTAACGTCTAAAGTCTGAGTTCGCACTCTGGTCCATATACACTAACGTCTTCAGTCTGAGTGGGTACTCTGGGTCTATATACACAAACGTCTTGAGTCTGATTGTGCATTCTGGGTCCATATACACTAACGTCTTAAGTCTGAGTGGGTACTCTGGGTCCATATACACAAACGTCTTGAGTCTGGGTGAGCATTCTGGGCCCAGATGCACTAACGTCTTGAGTCTGGGTGTGCACTCTGGGCCCAAATTCACTAACGTCTTGAGTCTGAGTGTGCATTCTGGTTCCATATTCACTAACCTCTTGAAACTGAGTATGCATTGTTGGCCCATATACACAAACGTCTTGAGTCTGAGTGTGCATTCTGGGTCCATATGCACTAACGTCTTCAGTTTGAGTGTGTACTCTGGTTCCTTATGCACAAATGTCTTGAGTCTGAGTGTGCATTCTTGTTCCATATACACTAACGTCTTGAAACTGAGTATGCATTGTGGGCCCATATTCACTAACGTCTTGAGTCTGAGTGTGCATTCTGGGCACATATTCACTAACGTCTTGAGTCTGAGTGTGCATTCTGGGCCCATATTCACTAACGTCTTGAGTCCGAGTGTGCATTCTGGGCCCATATTCACTAACGTCTTGAGTCTGAGTGTGCATTCTGGGCCCATATTCACTAACGTCTTGAGTCTGAGTGTGCATTCTGGGCCCATATTCACTAACGTCTTGAGTCTGAGTGTGCATTCTGGGCCCATATTCACTAACGTCTTGAGTCCGAGTGTTTATTCTGGACCCATATGCACTAATGCCTTGAGTCTGAGTGTGCATTCTGGGCCCATATTCACTAACGTCTTGAGTCTGAGTGTTCATTCTGGACCCATATTCACTAACGTCTTGAGTCTGAGTGTTCATTCTGGACCCATATACACTAACGTCTTGAGTCCGAGTGTTTATTCTGGACCCATATGCACTAATGCCTTGAGTCTGAGTGTGCATTCTGGGCCCATATTCACTTACGTCTTGAGTCTGAGTGTGCACTCTGGGCACATATTCACTAACGTCTTGAGTCTGAGTGTGCATTCTGGGCACATATTCACTAACGTCTTGAGTCCGAGTGTGCACTCTGGGTCCATATTCACTAACGTCTTGGGTCCGAGTGTGCATTCTGGGCCCATATTCACTAACGTCTTGAGTCCGAGTGTGCATTCTGGGCACATATGCACTAACGTCTTGAGTCCGAGTGTGCCTTCTGGGCCCATATTCACTAACGTCTTGAGTCCGAGTGTGCATTCTGGGCACATATTCACTAACGTCTTGAGTCCGAGTGTGCCTTCTGGGCACATATTCACTAACGTCTTGAGTCAGAGTGTGCCTTCTGGGCCCATATTCACTAACGTCTTGAGTCTGAGTGTGCATTCTGGGCCCATATTCACTAACGTCTTGAGTCCGAGTGTGCCTTCTGGGCCCATATTCACTTACGTCTTGAGTCCGAGTCTGCACTCTGGGCCCATATGCACTAACGTCTTGAGTCTAAGTGTGCATTCTGGGCCCATATGCACTAACGTCTTGAGTCTAAGTGTGCATTCTGGGCCCATATTCACTTACGTCTTGAGTCTGAGTGTGCATTCTGGGCCTATATGCACTAACATCTTGAGTCAGGTTGGGCACTCTTGGTCCATATGCAGTAACGTCTTGAGTCTGAGTGTGCATTCTGGGCCTATATGCACTAACGCTTTGAATCTGAATATGTATTCTGGGTCCATATGCACTGACATTTCAGTCTGAGTGTGTACTATGGTTTCTTATGCACAAACGTCTTGAGTGTGAGTGTGCATTCTGGGTCAATATGCTCTATTGTTTTGAGTGTGAGTGTGCATTCTGGGTCAATATGCTCTATTGTTTTGAGTGTGAGTGTGCATTCTGGGCCCATATGCACTATTGTCTCGAGTCTGAGTGTGTATTCTGGACCAATATGCTCTATTGTTTTGAGTGTGAGTGTGCATTTTGGGCCCATATGGACTAACGTTTTGAGTCCGAGTGTGCATTTTGGGCCCATATGCACTATTGTCTCGAGTCTGAGTGTGTATTCTGGACCCATTTGGACTAACGTTTTGAGTCCGAGTGTGCATTTTGGGCCCATATGCACTATTGTCTCGAGTCTGAGTGTGTATTCTGGACCCATATGCACTAACGCCTTGAGTCTTAGTGTGTATTCTGGACCAATATGCACTAACGTCTTGAGTCCGAGTGTGTATTCTGGACCAATATGCACTAACGTCTTGAGTCTGAGTGTGCATTCTGGGCTCATATGCACTATTGTCTCGAGTCTGAGTGTGTATTCTGGACCCATTTGGACTAACGTTTTGAGTCCGAGTGTGCATTCTGAGCCCATATGCATTAACGTCATTTGTCTGAGTGTGCATTCCGGGCTCAAAAGTGCTAACGTCTTGAAGCTTAGAGTATATTCTGTGCTCATATGCACTAACTTCTTGAGTCTGGGTGAGCATTCTCGGCCCATATGCACTAACGTCTTGAATGTGAGTGTGTATTCTAGGCCTATATGCACTAACGTCTTGAATGTGAGTGTGCATTCTAGGCCTATATGCACTAACGTCTTAAATGTGAGTGTGCATTCTGGGCCTATATGCACTAACGTCTTGAGTCTGAGTGTTCATTCTGAATCCATATACACTAACGTCTTGAGTCCGAGTGTTTATTCTGGACCCATATGCACTAATGCCTTGAGTCTGAGTGTGCATTCTGGGCCCATATACACTAACGTCTTGAGTCTGAGTGTTCATTCTGGACCCATATACACTAACGTCTTGAGTCTGAGTGTTCATTCTGAACCCATATACACTAACGTCTTGAGTCCGAGTGTTTATTCTGGACCCATATGCACTAATGCCTTGAGTCTGAGTGTGAATTCTGGACCCATATACACTTACGTCTTGAGTCTGAGTGTGCACTCTGGGTCCATATTCACTACCGTCTTGAGTCTGAGTGTGCATTCTGGGCCCATATTCACTAACGTCTTGAGTCCGAGTGTGCACTCTGGGCCCATATTCACTAACGTCTTGAGTCCGAGTGTGCATTCTGGGTCCATATGCACTAACGTCTTGAGTCCGAGTGTGCATTCTGGGCACATATGCACTAACGTCTTGAGTCCGAGTGTGCCTTCTGGGCACATATTCACTAACGTCTTGAGTCCGAGTGTGCATTCTGGGCCAATATGCATTAACGTTCTGAGTCTGAGTGTGCCTTCTGGACCCATATGCACTAACGTCTTGAGTCCGAGTGTGCATTCTGGGCCCATATGCACTAACGTCTTGAGTCTGAGTGTGCATTCTGGGCCCATATGCACTAACGTCTTGAGTCCGAGTGTGCACTCGGGGCCCATATGCACTAACGTCTTGAGTCCGAGTGTGCATTCTGGGCCCATATTCACTTACGTCTTGAGTCCGAGTGTGCATTCTGGGCCCATATTCACTAACGTCTTGAGTCTGAGTGTGCATTCTGGGCCCATATTCACTAACGTCTTGAGTCTGAGTGTGCATTCTGGGCCTATATGCACTAACATCTTGAGTCAGGTTGGGCACTCTTGGTCCATATGCAGTAACGTCTTGAGTCTGAGTGTGCATTCTGGGCCTATATGCACTAACGTCTTGAATCTGAATATGTATTCTGGGTCCATATGCACTGACATTTCAGTCTGAGTGTGTACTATGGTTTCTTATGCACAAACGTCTTGAGTGTGAGTGTGCATTCTGGGTCAATATGCTCTATTGTTTTGAGTGTGAGTGTGCATTCTGGGTCAATATGCTCTATTGTTTTGAGTGTGAGTGTGCATTCTGGGCCCATATGCACTATTGTCTCGAGTCTGAGTGTGTATTCTGGACCAATATGCTCTATTGTTTTGAGTGTGAGTGTGCATTTTGGGCCCATATGGACTAACGTTTTGAGTCCGAGTGTGCATTTTGGGCCCATATGCACTATTGTCTCGAGTCTGAGTGTGTATTCTGGACCCATTTGGACTAACGTTTTGAGTCCGAGTGTGCATTTTGGGCCCATATGCACTATTGTCTCGAGTCTGAGTGTGTATTCTGGACCCATATGCACTAACGCCTTGAGTCTTAGTGTGTATTCTGGACCAATATGCACTAACGTCTTGAGTCCGAGTGTGTATTCTGGACCAATATGCACTAACGTCTTGAGTCTGAGTGTGCATTCTGGGCTCATATGCACTATTGTCTCGAGTCTGAGTGTGTATTCTGGACCCATTTGGACTAACGTTTTGAGTCCGAGTGTGCATTCTGAGCCCATATGCATTAACGTCATTTGTCTGAGTGTGCATTCCGGGCTCAAAAGTGCTAACGTCTTGAAGCTTAGAGTATATTCCGTGCTCATATGCACTAACTTCTTGAGTCTGGGTGAGCATTCTCGGCCCATATGCACTAACGTCTTGAATGTGAGTGTGTATTCTAGGCCCATATGCACTAACGTCTTGAATGTGAGTGTGCATTCTAGGCCTATATGCACTAACGTCTTAAATGTGAGTGTGCATTCTGGGCCTATATGCACTAACGTCTTGAATGTGAGTGTGCATTATGGGCCTATATGCACTTACGTCTTGAGTCTTAGAGGCTATTCTTATAGTTTAAGTACATTTGTAATCGCATATAATTTCTGTAATTTCATAGTGTTTTTCTGTAACTGCGACATAGCGCTTAAAGTATCACTTGTTTATATAGGACTTCAATTTAGTGCATGACAATTTGGGTAGTAAAAACAGATACCAAAAAGCAGAATATTTTAAATAAGTACGATCGGTTTTGACATCAACATATTTAACAAGCTATGCTTTTTAAAGTCATGAATTTTTGAAAGCCTTATTTGAAACCAATTTTCTAGTTTTCAGTGTGTTTGCTTGTAGGATTTAACATGTTTTAGGAACTTTACTTGTCTGCATATTAGTTGTTGTTTTTATATTTTCACACGTAGGTTGTACATTTATGCTGATCGGTCGGCATGGTAACATACATTTACTGTTTTAAATTGAGTATACAAAGTGTTGGTTTTGCATTGATATTTTATTTGCTCAGTTTTGGAAACTTTTGTTTAATATGTGTTTAAATAATTTTACAAGCTTTTATTGAAGAGTTTATTCATGATGTTTGAATGCACGCATGTGATCACTTACCTATAATTTCAGTGCATAGCAATCGTGACTCATTATATTTACTATATGTTAACAAAACGAGACCTTGCTATTATAAGCATTAAAAATTATCTAATGAAACGATTACAACGCGTAATGAACGAAATGCCTCACAAACTACATTGCATGTCCCAACTCTATCGAGACAGATTGGGAATTTATGTTTGCAAATGTCAGTCGGTTGGTCAGTCGGTTGCTTGCATGGAATATCGGTCGGTACACCAAGTCTCGTCCGCACAAAACCCGAGAACAGTTTTACCAAGGACCATAAAACTTTATTTTTTTGTTGCCTTCGATCAGTTGATGACCCCTATAGGTCAGTAGGTCAAGACCAGGGTCAAAGGTGTTATGAATATTTATTGCGCACAATAACTTGAGAACAGTTATGTGTCGGACAATGAAACTACAGCAGAAGTTTGCCTATGACAGTTTTCTTACAGCTACTTTCAGGAATTTAATCAGAAGAATAAAGATCAATGTCACAGAAAACATTATTTGGTCAACCTTGGCCATTTCTTAACTCTATAACAGTTGAAATACGTCGATTAAGGCAACTTTTACCAATTTTGAAAGGCCTTCTCATTGTTACAGGCCTTATTTATTATAATTGACAAATGAAAGTGAATCAAAGCATGGTTATACCATCTCAGACCATTGGCTACCTTCCGTATGTATAGAGTTTAAAGCTGAATAGTTGTGATTTCAAAAAAAGGCTGAACATGCTCGATCTATTTGATCTACTTTTTATTGCTTACATTTTCACCGCATGGTTTGTCCTCGTACACCGGATATTGTAATTTTACCGAAGAAACGGTGGTTACATTTGTCACAGGTCAGGAATGGCATAGAGAGGGGCAGTCCTAATTGTTATGAAGAAATTGACAAATGACAATACAAGTTTTAACAAATATATTATTTAAATAAATTACAATAAATAAAGAGAGATCTTCTTATGTAATAATGGTTGAATGTCACTACTGCCACACTGTTACGCTGTTACTAGTCTACCACTCCACTATCTCAATCTCCCTCTAACGTAAACGTCACACAGACGTCACCCGGATGTCGACAACGGCGTCACACAGACACCACATAGACGCATCGACGTCACACAGACGCCGACCACAGGAAATACAGGCGTCACTTAGACGTCGACACTGACGTCACTCAGATGCCAATCCCAATACACGTCCCGCCTCTCGAAGTCCACGATAGGATATATCAACGCCCACCTAGGCGTATCCGTCCTCAGCATCAGCCTGCGTTACCGGTACAAACACGAGGTCCACAGACATCCCGCCCTGTTAGCGTCCGGAAGCCCAACTACGTTGAAAACGTCCTCTGACGTCATGAGCCCCAAAACGTCAATGTAACCGTAACGTGGCAACCATAGCAAACGATGTTCTGCTGTTTACGTATAACCCTGGTATCAGGTGTTAATAATACTTAGTATTAATGCACATTCATTCCCCAACAGCTTTTCGGCTGCATAACTGCAGACGTGGCAGTTCCGTCCGTCCACCCAGAGAATGTTACACGTCTGTCTTGGTCAAAAACCTGTTCCCCACCTAACTAGAGAATTACACACCCAAAACATGTACAAATTATGATGACGTAAAATGGTCAGAGCAGTGAAAATTGGTCAAGTGTTACCGTATCGTGTCGATACAATACTACCTAAGGATTGATTTTAAATCAATGTTTAAACTAGTACAAGCAAATTGTATTAAATAATAATACCATAATATAAATGTAAAATGAGATTTGTGACAACATTTAACCAATTAAATTTTCTTAGGAATTACGTATTTTTTCTTAAGTTGTTAACTGTTTAGTACACAAATGGAGCTTTCTCCCAGTGTATGGTGTTGGGGGTCATGAAGCAATAAAAATTAGAGTTATCTTGCATGCAAATTGATCCATTTACTATAGAATATATAAGAAATTTATTTAGTGGTGTCTGATTTTAGTGGTAGACTTCCCTGAACGGTAGTTGAGCCTTTTTAGGGGCGGGGGGGGGGGGGGCGGTCGGAGCTAGTAGGTCAAAGGTCAAGACCACATTAATAACGATTTCTGCATAATTCTATAACGTTTTCATATGCAATTACGAAACTTGACTATAATATGACATTTGTGTATGGAGTGCGTCAGTAGGTCAAAGACCAATGTCATTTCACTCCTTGTTAAGTGAACCTTTTATGCACTGTAACTCTAGAATGATTTAAGCGTACGGCCACGAAACAACTTTGGTAGTTGACATCCCCATTTAGGGCAGGGTGTCGGTACCCAGCTGGGTATTTTTGTACAACTTTGTTCAGAGCAGCAATATACATGGTAAAAATAACTGGGCCTGCACAGGACCCCTGTGGTACACCGAACTGCAGCTGTTCTGTGTTGGAAGATGTGTTCTCAACAATAATTTTCATTGTCCTTTCAGTTAAATAGGAATTTATCCAGTTCAAAGGAATACCTTTAATACCAAAGTCTTCATGAAGAACTTGAAGTACAATTGGAATATCCACTGTATCAAAAGCTGCACTGAGGTCAATCATGACAACGATAGTAACTTAATTGTTGTCAAAAGCATCCAATAAATCACAATACATTTTCATCATTGCAGATTCGACACCATGACCCTTTCTGTAGGCGCTTTGATATGACGGAAGAAGTCTGTTTACTTCGATGTGATGAGTAATTTGTTGTAAGGCAGATTTCTCAAGGATCTTTGATAAAAGCGACAAGTTTGACACCGGCCGATAATTTTTAAGTTCTAGAGGGAGACCCTTTTTCTTCAATAGAGGCTTTATCACAGCACGTTTCCACTCTGTTGGAAACACCCCAGATGATAATGATCTATTTACAATTTCTGTCACAACTGGTATAAAAATATTAAGATTGTCTTTCAACTTTGGTGTTGGAATAACATCTAGCTCACAAGTTGTTGGTTTTGATCCTTGGATAAGTTTCATGACATCATTTTCTGAGAGTGGTGTGAACTCAGTCAAAATTGTGCCACCCAGAGGCTCGTTTAATGATACAGACCCGATATGTGCCGATTCAATGGTTATATTATCTAAGTCATTTCTCAACCTGGCAATTTTGTCAACAAAGAATTGCAAAAATTCGTTGGCTAGAGATACATCATCAGTATGCGATGGAAGTGGATTGTCCTTTGTACGACCGAGCAGACAGGCAGTCACCCCATATAACTTTTTCACATCGCCCTCTGCCCCACTGATTTTAGACTGATAATATCTATTTTTTGATGTTGTCACTGCAGTAGTGTAGCTGTTTCTAACCTATTTGTAAATATTTTCCATCAAATTTGATTTGTCGGACTGGTAAATACTTTCTATTGACCTTTTAAACTGCTTGAGGGATTTCAGGTATCCAGAATACCATGGTACATTTGGTCTGCAAATAACAGTTCTCTCTTTGAGTGGAGCATGCTTATCAATTACATCTGAGGTACTCTTGGTAAAGTTTGTAACAAGCTCATCAACATTTGAAAATCGTCCTAAAAGTAGATTCAATTCAGAGATGTCTTTCATGACATCATTTTCTGAGAGTAAAATCTTATGTCTACCTAAGAGAGGGGTACATTATGCATCAGAAACAACACCTTCCGTTTTGTATTTTACCATCTCAGTCCGTTCTAAATACTGTTAGGACTCTCAGTCTTTTGACTTTCTTTGATTGCCTTTATACTTGTAGGCTGTATACTGAACGTTGTCCCTGACAACCAAGTACAAAACGGTTACTTTTGCTACAAATCACGTGTCTAAAATTATACAACACGAGGAAGCGATCTGTTTTTCATTAGCTCGGGAAGAGGGTGCTCTATCTTTTACTTATTTAGTGACGTAGCAATAATAAGTATCATCTATCAATAATAAAAATGGTTTATATGAAACTATAAGTTTTGGAGCCATTTAGAGTCTAATGACAGAACAAGGGTCTCGCTTTCTTGGTTTGAGTAGCAGCAGCAGCAGTCGTAGTAGTAGTAGTAGTAGTAGTAGTAGTAGCAGTAGCAGTAGCAGTAGTAGTAGTAGTAGTAGCAGTAGCAGCAGTAGTAGTAGTAGTAGTAGTAGTAGTAGTAGAAGCAGTAGCAGCAGCAGCAGCAGCAGCAGCAGCAGCAGCAGCAGCAGCAGCAGTAGTAGTAGTAGTAGTAGTAGTAGTAGTAGTAGTAGTAGTAGTAGTAGTAGTAGTAGTAGTAGTAGTAGTAGTAGTAGCAGTAGTAGTAGCAGTAGCAGTAGCAGTAGCAGTAGTAGTAGTAGCAGTAGCAGTAGTAGTAGCAGCAGCAGCAGCAGCAGCAGCAGCAGCAGCAGCAGCAGTAGCAGCAGCAGCAGCAGCAGTGGCAGTAGCAGTAGTAGGAGTTGAATAAGAAGAAGAAGAAGAAGAACAAGAACAAGAAGAAGAACAAGAAGAATAATGATAATAGTAGTAGAATATTAATAGAATAATAGTATTGTAGTAATAGTATAGTAATTTTAATTATTATAATAATAATAATAGTAGTAGTAGAATAGTTATAGTTGAATAGAAATAGTTTAATTTTGATCACGAGGGTAGTGGGTGAAGTTACTTTTTTTAGTGTTATCAGAAATAGCGTTCAATAAGTAGCGTGCAATTATGGATAAATAAGATTGTTTTTTTATCTGCGCATAAATTTAACACAGTACGCCAAAGAAAAAACGCCCTAACATTGAACTATGAAGCCTTATTTAACCAACTAATATAATAAATACAAAATTGTTTCCGGCCAGCGTATAAAACATGGTGGTTTAAAGAGAAGGATTATAAGTATCTTCCATGGCCGAGAGTGTAAGATATGTTCTTTCCGACCCGAGCGTAAGGTGTTTTGCGGAAACGAGATTTACTGTTTCCTCAAAACACCCTGCGCGAGGGTCGTGATGAACCTATCTTACACGAGCGGCTATGGTAGATGCTTTTTCTCCCACCTCAGTTAAACAAAATTAAGTAAAAATGTAATTTTTTTGCTGGAACTCGTTTGTGCTTAGTGAATATAATTGCGTACGGATATGCGATAATTCGTGGTTGTCATGGATATTCGCGCAGTGATTCAGAGTATATAAATGGTCTGATCGGTCTTTAAATAGTTCTAAGAAGAGTGAAGCATTATTTCTTGAAAGGTGCGTGAAAACTGTTTTCTGGTGACATTTGAAACGAGAAATAATTAACTAGCGTTCTAAATATTGCCACAAGACAAGGTTTCCATGATGCGCTACAGACGACAGTTTTCAACAAGGGAGGTAATTACAATGTGGTGACCATTAAAAGAAGTTCCATACGGGCATTTTATCTTCGCCCGTGGGCAAGATAAGAATTTCTAGCATGGTTAAATTAATGGATCTACCTATCTGAGGTGGGAGAAAATTATATCCATGCACGGAGTTCGCTTTGCAATCAAACAAAATTTGCGGAGTTTACAGATCCTTAATAATACATTTTAACTGCGGTCGTTCGAACAGGCGGTCCCTCGAGGTCGGAGATTGGTTCCGAACATTTTTCCTTCTATTTGCATATAAAATATACTGACGCTGCATCGAAACCTAAGTAAGTCGAGTCGCGCAATATAGCCGGTCCAAAATACACAAATCATGCATAAAACCTTATGGCTCCCTCGAGGTCATAATTTCACAATTTATCCCGAACGCATGTTCCAAAATAAACAAACAATTGCTAGGTGTTTTCGCAAATTGTAAAAATTGCAATAACAGTTAAGAGGAAATTTGCTAAGGTGTGAAAACCCGTGTATCACTGTTTACGCATGACCGATGATAGTTGACAAGGGCATTTGAGTTTGAACAGTTTCGGGAGATGCGCCAATCATAATTCCTTAATTTTGCGAAACTTAAATCTGACTACATGTAATGCCATAATATGTACTGTCATATTAAAGTATTGCTTGTTTAGAAAATGTTCTTTTTGTAAAAAATAAACATAACGATTTATTAATTTATAATTGTTTTTTTTTTAGTAAACAGTCGGTTTGACGACATCATCCTTAAAATACACTAAAAGATATTTCATAACAACTTGAAAATTGAAACTCCGGCCCTAATTTCTCGAAAATTCTTAAGCTTAACAGAATTCAGTAGCTTATTTCAATTACCCAAAATTTATACTTAAATTGAATTTTGATCAATGAAAAATGGTTTATTGTGATTATCAAAAAAAATTCTATCTAGATGATAAAAACTCTTTAAGAAATATATTACGCAACATTTTTGATTATAGGCTGACTTATTGGTTTAGGATTACAGGATATATTTGTTGTCGTCTTAGTTATTTCGTAGAACTGGCCCAGCACTGGCCCAGCAGTACAGCCAAAATGTTTAAGGCTGCATGTAAGCCGTCAACATTGCACACTTTGTTCGAGTACACAGGACAGGCATATCCGGTGAATTTAGCCGTGCTGGAACATCCGTCTACCCCTCGTGGGTCACGTGAAACATCGCGATTTCAGGCGGGAACATTTATTGTATTCTTATATCTTTCGTAAAACTGGCCCAGCACTAAAGCCAAATGTTTAAGGTTATACCCCATATTATATTAGCTATGGAACATCACGTGAGGTATTGTCATTTAACCAAACTCCACACAACGGTAACTTCCATTTGCCGGACAGTATCAGTGTCACCACGCATATCACGCGATGATGTACAACATCGCTCTACGTCATTAACAATTAAAATGTGTTTTTTTTTAAATAAAATATATTATATTTGCAATTTTAATAACGTAATTGAAATATAACTTAAATAGCAGATGTCATTAATTCGTGTAAAAATCAATTAAGAAAACACCACCGATATATCTGAAATCCAGCTATTTTAGTATTTAATCTGCTCTTCAAGGGAGATCACTGCGTATGAGATTGTAATTTTACAGGTACATTCAAATGAGTGATATGAAAGCAACCATTCCAATAGTGAAGATACATGAAACGATTTCAGTTGAATTCAAATCTAATTGCAATGATAGGAAAGAGAAAGCATTGCAATGGTCACTACAGACACCATTGCAATGATATGAAAGAGACACCATTGCAATGATCACTAGAGACACCATTGCAATGATATGGAAGAGACACCATTGCAATGATCACTAGAGACACCATTGCAATAATATGAAAGAGACACCATTGTAATGGTCACTAGAGACACCATTGCAATGATCGGAAATAGACACAATTGCAATGATCACTAGAGAGACGATTGCAATGATCACTAGAGACACCATTGCAATGATATGAAGGAAACACCATTGCAATGACCAGAAAGATACACGATTGCAATGATCGGAATGAGACACCATTGCAATGATCGGAAAGAGACACCATTGCAATGATCGAAAATAGACATCATGGCAATGATTTGAAAAGTACAACATTGCAATGATCGAAAGGCTATAAGTTACTTACATGGACGAACGTGTAAGATAGGTTCATCCAAACCCGGTCGAAGAGATGTTTTGCGGAAAGTAGTTTTTCCGTTGTACACAAGCGGCAATGGCAGATAATATTCAATATTTCATCGTCTCCAAAATAGTTCAACCATAATAAAAGAAGTCACGTAGAGGAGGAAGAAGAAGAAGAAGAAGAAGAAGAAGAAGAAGAAGAAGAAGAAGAAGAAGAAGAAGAAGAAGAAGAAGAAGAAGAAGAAGAAGAAGAAGAAGAAGAAGAAGAAAAAGAAGAAGAAGAGTTGCAATTTTGCATATCCCTTTGTACGATGAGAACAAGAGTGACGGTCATTACAGGCGTGGAATAGTTTACATTGAGATTAATATTCTGATAGATTATGGCGGAACAAAGAATGTACAGAACACCTCCATGCTATGCAAATTTAATCAAAGCGCTGAAAGCGCTGCAAGACTGTCGGTGACGTAACTGAAGCAAGCAAACACTACCGCAAAGTTCTTTCAAATGAAACGCGATCAAATGATTTCATACAAATGATGAACACTCTTTAAGGTAGATGAAGAAGGATAAATGTGATTATAATAAGCACAAATATATTGGCCCTACTTAATCATGTATCCAATGGCCTACAAGATTCTTAATTCAAATTTCCTAATTTTGAACCGCTTTAAATTAGTTAAATGCATATTCATTATGTTAAAATTGCTTCAATTTATGACGTCGCTTATAACAGTTTCAGTAAGCAATTACATTCCTTCATTTCATTATGGTCTGTTGAAGCCAATGTCTTTAAAATGCAAATACAATACAAACTATACCCAAGATTCAAGGGACATAATAAAAATATAACTTTAAATGCTCTTTCAAGCCTAAAAATGCCTCCCAGAACTTCTATCAACAGAGTCCGCATATCTACAAAATTTGCGCTCGAGTTACTTTCTTTGATATTAAAGTGAAAACAAATCTGCATGGTGCTGTGGCATCATACCATGAAAAAAACTAATATCTTTAAAATTTGTTTTCTAGTTTGTTTTTATTATAAAAGTGTTAATAAATCTGCATGGTGCTGAAGAAAAAAAACTAATGTCTTAAATTTCAAATCTGCAGCATTAATGAGCGCCATGTTGTCAAGAATATCTGGACAATTGAATGAAATATGCATGGATCGAAATGACAGCTGGTTTTTCATTGACAAAAGATGCCTTTGAGGCAGTTTTAAGATTATGCTATTCAAAGTATGAGGGTAGTTGGTACAGTTTTCACTTATATTCAGATGATGGCTGATATTTGCTGATAAACATGTATCCTCTTAGCAGCAGGGAATAAGTAAATGACACAGTTTTAATGACCAATATTGGAGATGTGACCTTGACCTCAAAATCCAAAGGGGTCATCTGCTGGTCACCCCAAACTTAAACTTCAAGTTTGAAGGCCATGGGTGCAGACTTTGTCGAGTTGTCACACGGGCAAGTTTTTTTGCGTTCAATGGTCTGTGACAAATCAATAGGGCTCACCTACTGGTCAGGCCCAACCCCAAAGTCAAGTTGTTCAAGGGCCATGGGTGCAGACTTTGTCCAGTCATTATTAGTACAACCTTTTAGCATTCAAGGTCACTGTGACCTTGACTTTTGACCCAATGACCCCTTAAATCAATAGGATCTTCTAATAGTCAGACTTAGCCTCCATGTTGAGTTTGAGGGCCATAGGTGCAGGCATTGTCAACTTATCAGTCAGATGTATGGTTTGACACCTTCCTGTTCAAGGTCACTGTGACCTTTGACCATATTACCCCTAAAATCAAAAGGGGTCATCTACTGGTTAAACCAAACTTTCATGTCAAGTTTGACAATAGGTCTAGGAATTGTAGAGTTATCACCCGGAAAAGCTTTGGTCTACTGTCAGACAGGCGGACGTAGCGGCCAACATGTGCAAAGCAATATACTCCTCTTCTTTGAAAGGGGCATAATAAATTGAAATTGATTAAATATTTTTGTTTATTAAGTTAATTAACTTACACTACATACAACAAGTACCATTTTGATATTTTCGAATGCTCATTTGGGCATGTACATGGGTTTTGATCTGACTATGAACATAAAACTACATAGTGATGTTCCCTCCTATCAATTCTAAATTTAAATAACCATGAGAAAAAAAGAATGTTTTCACTGCACCATGAATAAATATGTCAAGCAAAATAAATGTCAATTTATTCAAGATTAATTTAACACTGTTCTTTTGATGATTTCCGTGCATTCCTGACTGCAGGTTTTTCCCATTTTCCCACACAGTTATTTCATATTGGCCTTACAAGGTCAGATCTTGAGTTGGGTCTTCATTGCTGGACACTATCTCTTTATCTCCACAGAAAACACACTGGTGCAAGTTTCACTGCAACAACTGCAAAAAAAGTTATATCATATTCTAACTGAACTCTGCATCAATATTTAATTATTTTTTATTGGATTTAGGAAATGTCTTTGTTTTAAAGGGTTCATATAAATTAATGCATTTTTTTCAATTTAATGCATTATCATGCTGGACTCTTTGACATTGATGGTTAAAACAAAGAAGGCATATGATTTGTGTACAGATTAAACATTATTAATTATAAATGTGTTCTTTAATTAATAGACAAGTGGCAACAATTTCCCCAGTTAATAAAGCTTACATTTGTATATCTGCATATTAATCATTTGCATTTCTTTTGCTTTGATCATTTAAGTCAAATGAGTTAGACATGATAATGCATTAAAATAAGAAATATATTTTTGGGCATCAATCTATCGTGTGTGCCTTCAATCTAGAAATAAATTTCTTCTCAACAGATGCTAAATTATAAAAAAATATATAAACCAAGATTTTGATTATGACATACCTGCATAGTTAGTGGTCTCCATAACTGCTCAGAAATGCTCCCTATGACAAACTAAGTGCGGGTGTATGGCTGGGTAATAGTGCTGCTCCAACCAATAGCGCAATTCTTCCTACAGGTGGACTAGCTCCTTAATATGGTTTCTGTCATGGCAGTGATAACAGTATGTAACATGCCCTTTTCTACTTTCCAGAGAATGAATCTTCCAATCTAAATTACAAATTTAAGAACAAATATATACATATGAACATGTAATGTTGTTCAAAACAAACCATTTAGATGCCACAAAACTATAAGATTTTAGGTGAAAATTGAGCCAAATCAAAACATTTAGTAATTTAAAGCTGCACTCTCACAGATTTACTGTTTTTACAACTTTTGTATTTTTTGTCTTGGAATGACCTATTTTTTTTGCTAAAATATCTGCAAACCAGTGATATAAGACTACTGACTACTGAGATTCCATATTTCAGGTCGAAAACAAAGGTTTTATGGCTTAAAGCGTTACTAACGGTTTAAGAAAAATGCATAAAACATTTTGAACTTAAATATAAACATTTTCTGACAAATTTACTGTCAGCAATCTTATATGAATGGTTAACATGCATTTTCACATAAATTGGCCCGTTCCAAGACAAAAAATAAATAAAGTAGTCAAAACATTCAATCTGTAAGAGTGCTGCACTCTCAGTCACTGAAGGTTTTGACAACTTCTTTTACTTTTTGGCTTGGAATAAGCTAATGAAAAGCAGTATGAAAACTGATGAAATAAGACTGCTGACAAAAGATAAGATCATGTTTTTTATATTTACATTTGTAACTATTGGTTTTATGGTTAAAAGCATTACTAACACTTTACTAATAATGAGATTTTTGGCACAGAACATCATCTTTTGACCGTATTAAAATAAGAAAACAGCGTTCCAATATTTTCAGTTGTCTTTTTTGACTGAATTAATATAAGAAAGCAGCGATCCCCTTTTTCCAGTTGTCTGTTATGTCCAGTGTTCAGAAATTCGCATAAAATAATTCATTACAAGACCAAGAAATAAAAAAAAGAGTTGGTAAAACAGAAAATCTGTGAGAGTGCAGCTTAAACATATGATATGCATTATCAGCCAAGTGTAGACCTACTCACATCCTGGCTACACAACCAGTACATTCATCAGCTTTACTGATTCGAACCAGGCACATTTATATTGGTAGACTAGCATTTTACCATTCTGTGCTGGCCAGTAAAGTTCTCATTTGAATTAGAATTCAAAATGTATATACCTTTGTTCATTTTTTGCCAACTCTGTTTCAACTGAACTTCCTAAATGAATGAGAAGTTTCAAAAAATAATTACAATATCTCAGTAAATACCTGCATTTATGTGCTTCTTGTGCAATCTGTCAGCTTTGGTAGGCTCAGGTTTCATTTTGTCCACCTCAATACTTGTAATCTTCTAGTCTGATGTACTACCATCCAATTTTTAAGTCAGGTCAGGCAGCCATTTCAGCTTTGTTCCAGTTGATTGTATCAGATGATGTTAACAATACTAGCCTTGTATCCAGGCACTTCTCAATCTGAAAGTTTACAAACGAACATGGCCTGTAATATTTAATAAAAAAATCATAATTGTTTACTCCTGGATGATGGGTTCTAAAGTAAACCTTTAAGAAAAGATGCTACTGGTATGGTGCTTGAACCCACGACCATGTGAACACTTGCATGGAGATCTGTCAAACTGAGCTAACTGGGTAACTGATTTTTAGGCAGCTCCCAGCTTGGCTCTACAATTGACAGATGCATTATACATTATAGAGTCAATAAATCAAACACTTGAAGCACTAGTCCAAATAATAGTAACTTAACTGATCTTTTTACAAATTTTGAAATGGCATATCCTTCACATACAATTTTTTTGTACCAAAAGTGAGTAGCTATTCCGATTGGGATTCTGGGTCAGATAATTATATTCATCTAAAATATGAGTTATGTACACAAAAAATTAATGCTGACGAATTATTATTAGTTTGATGAGTGTTTTTCTTCATTTCATACTGTCAAAACATAATGATATAAACTGTTATACATGAAGATCACCTGCAAGACTGCGGTGCATAGATTTACATAGATGTAAAATGGTTGTGTTTAAATGCATTAAATGCTTGTTTTGTGAAAAAAATCTTTGCACTTACATGGTAATAACTAAAATACGAATATAAAACCTTTAATATCTATTTCAAACATATAATACTTAAATCTAACTACGATTTCAATATCTTTCAACCCCCACCCTGTTTTGCACAAACCCGATTAGACGTAAGGGATTGGAAGAATCCCATATAACACGTCTATTTTTTTTAGACTATTGAAGCATATATGTTCTTTTTTGATGGTTGAGACGTTTCAGGTTAAACAACAATTAAAAATGCGAAATAATTTTAGTGAATAATCAACTCTGAATTGAAAGTAACATGAAGATGTTGTAGTGAAGGATTTGCCATATATATATATATATATATATATATATATATATATATATATATATATATATATATATATATATATATATATATACATTTTTTTTTATCGTAAAAAGAGTCTGTCAACGTACAAATATTTAGACTAAGAGATGTAGATCAGCTAGATGTACCTTCTAGTCATAATAATTGTACGTTGACAGATTTTTTACGATTTTTGATACAGCAAATCCTTCACGTACAAATTGTTTTGTACGAACGAAAAGTGGGTAGTTATTCCGATAGGGATTCCGGGTTAAAGCATATTGCATCTATAACATATCATAAAAACAAGAAATATTACCAGATAATGTTATTTTATATAAATTCCGTAACCAAAAAGTAATATCAAGCAAATAATTATGAGTTTGATGGTTTTTTCTTCATTTCATTCTGTCAAAACATAACAAAATATACATGAAGGGCACCTGCAAGGCTGCAGTTCACAATTTTACAATAATCGGAACATTTCGGCCATCAATTGTAACAACTCGCCATCTTCGGTAAGCTTCGAGATAGTCAATCCCTGTTGGATAATGGCTGAGGTGTTCAGATTATTCGGCCAAGGCCAAGTTGTTACGATTGTATTATCTCGAAGCTTGTTGGAGGTGGCAGTATTATTACGATTGGGTCAAGTTGTTCCACTTGGCATAATTGTTGTCTGTGTCAGTCAACTTTCCTTTTAATGAAAAGGTGAATAATGTGTTTTAATGCATTAAATGCTTGTTTTTTTGCAAAATAGCTTTGCACTTCCATGGTAAAATATGAATATAAATCTTTACTTTATTATCCATTTCAACCATAAAATACTTCACTTACAATACAATTTCAATATTTTTCAAACAGCCCCGCTTTTTGCACAAAACCCTTTAGACGTTAGGGATTGGAAGAATCCCGTATAACACGTCTATTATTTCAGACGGGTGCAGGACGAAGTGAACTATTTCACAAGTGAACCAGTTCCTAAGTGTACCATTTCAGGACCAAGTGAACCACATATGTATTATATAGTGGCTATTGTGTGATGGCACACTGCCTGAAAGGAGATAATAACTAGTAATTATCGCCATTTGAATGCATTGCTTCACACATTTGCCACACTGTTAAAGATGTTTGTTTAGCTGTTAGAAATTGAAAAGGCATGAAACTTAAGACTTTTACGTTTCATGACATTTAAAATAGTAGCTTTTTTCACTTCATGAAAGTAACATAAATACAATAGATGCATAAATATTATGATATTTATTACATATCAATAAATTAACAACACATGTTACAGTACAAAATAATTGAAACTATCCAAAATAAACCTTTTAAAGATATGACGAATAAGCAATTATATCAAATATACATGTATATGGTATCGTTCATAAGTCCATTGTGGATAATAAAGTCAAACAATTCAAAATAAATGTATTGCATAATAGTGTAGCAACAAATTTAAATTTATTTACATGGAAGTTGAAGGATTGCCCTTAATGTATTTATTGTAATGAAGTAGAAGGCTACGAACACTTTTTTTTATAAATGTCCATTTTTGACAACTTTCTGGAATGCTATACATGAGATTTTTTAAAGATGTGGAATACAAAACAAAAAGAAGTTAAGGATATATAGTAATAGGTTATAAAATTGACCAAAAAGAGTATAATATTGTAAACATTGTTTTAAGTCAGATTGCCTATTGCATTTATAAGACATACTTTATTTGTGAAAGGAGATCCAAACCGATAAATATTATGTACCATTTATATAATGATTTGAAAGTTCTTCAAACTCACTTGAACAATAAAAGCAATTCAAAACGTTTTTTGAACACTTTTGTTAATGAAATCACAATATACGGTTAAGGCATTATCAAAATGTTTACTATTCACCTCATTTGTTAAATGATACTGTTCCACTTCTATATATATATATATATATATATATATATATATATTTATATATATTGTATGTAATGTTTGTTTTATATAAAAAAAAATTGACGTGTTGTCATGAACTGGCAGTTCCAAATAGAAAAAAAATTGATATAATAAAAGTCATATCTCACTATGTTTGTTCACAGCTTCTGTAAGTGAGCTGTTTACAAACTGATAAGGTCTATTAAAATTTGAGTACAATTATCCATATATTACACTTAAGACTTATTTATTTTTGGGACATGATTGAGGTGTAAATAACAAACATAGAGAAGTTTTTGAACATATATTGAATAAAATTCAACAAAGTAGGATATATTGATAATATATATTCATTATAAGGATTAAAAAAAGGTATTTTGTTGTTCATTTTTCTTTTCTTTTTTCAAAACATTTTTATATCAAAATACAAAATTCTAATAATTAAACACTTTGATATGATTAACAATATATTCTCATTACCTATAAATTGAATCATTTATAACCAGGAAAATAAAATCTGAAACATAATATAACATTAAGACAATATTCCCTATATAACATATAGATGGTTCACTACGTCTCACCAAGTGGTTCACTTAGTCCTGGTTCACTTGGGAAGTGGTTCACTTAGTCCTACATTCATTTCAGACTAATGTAGATGTACCTTTGTGTCCGAAATCGATCACTTCCTGGCAGCTCATTTCTGGATTGTCTCCATCTAAATATAACATTTTTAGACGCATACATTGATGCCATTTTTGCTTCGATTGATGTTAAAGCAATAGCACTAAATACAGGTCGGTTATTTTGTAGAAGAACGTGTTCGAAGTAACATACAATTTCATTTCCGCATAATCGCCGCCATATTGTGTATGACTTTAAAAACTACACCCTATAGTCCAAAATAACAATAGGCATAACGTTGACACACTGTGATAGGTATAATCCAAATAATTTACTCAAACAAATACAATAGTTCGATTGCTGCTAAAAAAAACACATTTGAAACATAAAAGCTATTTCACAAAATATTACATGACATGAACTCTTTAACCGCGTATGATTTATTTCTTAATAGCTTTCATTCATAAAATAAGTTCTTTGTCGGGGTTTGCCGGGTCAGTCTTGAATGCCGGGATATGTGTGACGTCACACGGGGTGCAAACATGTGGTGTAGCTTACTATTGAATGTAGGGTAAAATGACTTCGTATGTAAATGCTATACTTTCATTATTTTTCATTATTTTGTTCAATAAAACTCATCAAATTGCAACGGTACAACTATACTAAGAGTAACACGCAATGTTTGTCATAAAAAAGGCAATAACGCGTTAAATACACATAAGCAGGTACTAGTCGCGTTTCTGAAATACCGCTCTCTAAAGACTGTCGGCTTGCAGCCGACAGTCTAAAAACTGTTCTTGAAGAATCTCCAGTGAATTTGGTCGGGATGGAAAAAACCCGTCCGGCACCCCAATGTAAGGTGAGTTACGTGCAACATCGCAAAATTTATGGTTATTTTTACTGAACAGTTTATTGAAAATAAAGTATGGCATTTCAATAGATCGCGAATTTATATAATTCGAAAATAATTACACAAAATGAAAATAAATTATCTGTAGAAACGCGATTTTCAAGAATTTTTATAATCAAAATAAAATAAGTACTCCTTATGACTTCAGAAAACAACGTCGCACGCACTATTCGGTGAAAAGATCGAAAGCGTTTTTCAACGTCAATTTTAACATAAATATTTAAAATTGTCTTTCAACCAAAGGAGGCGCAAGCTTTCAATAGATGACGCTTGAAGTGACGAATTGATACTGAGATGGATACTTGGCACGTCAGCCTCAGGCTGTACGTATTAATGTGAGGCCATACCTAATAGATTCTATGTTTAACGTGAACTTTCAATTTAAAAAACAAAACAAAAAAACACCTATCAGGCAGGGAAATAAAGAACGATTAAACAAGCACGAACAATTGAGCAGCCTCTCTTCGAAATACATTTTTTTAAAGTTTTGTTATGTGTTTTTGATTCCGAAGAGTTATATGTGGCAAAACGTATAATCAATGTTGTATGGCTATTTTCCCAAACATTAAAGTGTGTACACTAAACACAAATGCCTGGTAAATATATTAAACGATATGATTTAAAAAATACAAAAATAACGTCTGTTTCACGTTAGATCGATAGAGAGTTTGCGAAACATGACGTATACCAGTACTTGAACGTATATCCACGTACGTGTACTTGTACGTATATCCACGTACTTGTACTTGCACGTATATCCACGTACTTGTACTTGTACGTATATCCACGTACTTGTACTTGCACGTATATCCACGTACTTGTACTTGTACGTATATCCACGTACGTGTACTTGTACGTATATCCACGTACGTTTACTTGCACGTATATCCACGTACTTGTACTTGTACGTATATCCATGTACTTGTACTTGCACGTATATCCACGTACTTGTACGTATATCCACGTACTTGTACTTGCACGTATATACACGTACTTGTACTTGTACGTATATCCACGTACGTGTACTTGCACGTATATCCACGTACTTGTACGTATATCCACGTACTTGTACTTGCACGTATATACACGTACTTGTACTTGTACGTATATCCACGTACGTGTACTTGCACGTATATCCACGTACTTGTACTTGCACGTATATCCACGTACTTGTACTTGCACGTATATCCACGTACTTGTACTTGTACGTATATCCACGTACTTGTACTTGCACGTATATCCACGTACGTTTATTGTACGTATATCCACGTACGTGTACTTGTACGTATATCCAGTTACTTGTAATTGTACGTATATCCACGTACTTGTACTTGCACGTATATCCACGTACTTGTACTTGCACGTATATCCACGTACTTGTACTTGTACGTATATCCACGTACTTGTACTTGTACGTATATCCACGTACGTTTACTTGTACGTATATCCACGTACGTGTACTTGTACGTATATCCACGTACTTGTACTTGTACGTATATCCACGTACGTGTACTTGCACGTATATCCACGTACTTGTACTTGTACGTATATCCACGTACTTGTACTTGCACGTATATCCACGTACGTTTACTTGTACGTATATCCACGTACTTGTACTTGTACGTATATCCAGTTACTTGTAATTGTACGTATATCCACGTACTTGTACTTGCACGTATATCCACGTACTTGTACTTGCACGTATATCCACGTACTTGTACTTGTACGTATATCCACGTACTTGTACTTGTACGTATATCCACGTACGTTTACTTGTACGTATATCCACGTACGTGTACTTGTACGTATATCCACGTACTTGTACTTGTACGTATATCCACGTACTTGTACTTGCACGTATATCCACGTACGTTTACATGTACGTATATCCACGTACGTGTACTTGTACGTATATCCAGTTACTTGTAATTGTACGTATATCCACGTACTTGTACTTGCACGTATATCTACGTACGTTTATTTGTACGTATATCCACGTACGTGTACTTGTACGTATATCCAGTTACTTGTAATTGTACGTATATCCACGTACTTGTACTTGCACGTATATCCACGTACTTGTACTTGCACGTATATCCACGTACGTGTACTTGTACGTATATCCACGTACTTGTACTTGTACGTATATCCACGTACTTGTACTTGCACGTATATCCACGTGCGTGTACTTGCACGTATATCCACGTACGTGCACTTGCACGTATATCCACGAACATGGTCTTGTACGTATATCCACGTACTTGTACTTGCACGTATATCCACGTACGTATACTTGTACGTATATCCACGTACTTGTACTTGTACGTATATCCACGTACTTGTACTTGCACGTATATCCACGTGCGTGTACTTGCACGTATATCCACGTACGTGCACTTGCACGTATATCCACGAACATGGTCTTGTACGTATATCCACGTACTTGTACTTGCACGTATATCCACGTACGTAAACTTGTACGTATATCCAAGTACTTGTACTTGTACGTATATCCACGTACTTGTACTTGCACGTATATCCACGTACGTGTACTTGCACGTATATCCACGTACTTGTACTTGTACGTATATCCACGTGCGTGTACTTGCACGTATATCCACGTACGTGTACTTGCACGTATATCCACGTACTTGTACTTGTACGTATATCCACGTACTTGTACTTGCACGTATATCCACGTACGTATACTTGTACGTATATCCACGTACTTGTACTTGTACGTATATCCACGTACTTGTACTTGCACGTATATCCACGTACTTGTACTTGCACATATATCCACGTACTTGTACTTGCACGTATATCCACGTACTTGTACTTGTACGTATATCCACGTACTTGTACTTGCACGTATATCCACGTACTTGTACTTTCACGTATATCCACGTACTTGTACTTGCACGTATATCCACGTACTTGTACTTGCACGTATATCCATGTACTTGTACTTGCACGTACATCCAGGTACGTGTACTTGCACGTATATCCACGTACTTGTACTTGTACGTATATCCACGTACGTGTACTTGCACGTATATCCACGTACTTGTACTTGCACGTATATCCATGTACTTGTAATTGCACGTATATCCACGTACTTGTACTTGCACGTATATCCACGTACTTGTACTTGCACGTATATCCAAGTACTTGTAATTGCACGTATATCCACGTACTTGTACTTGCACGTATATCCACGTACTTGTACTTGTACGTATATCCACGTACTTGTACTTGCACGTATATCCACGTACTTGTACTTGTACGTATATCCACGTACGTGTACTTGTACGTATATCCACGTACGTTTACTTGCACGTATATCCACGTACTTGTACTTGTACGTATATCCAGTTACTTGTAATTGTACGTATATCCACGTACTTGTACGTATATCCACGTACTTGTACTTGCACGTATATACACGTACTTGTACTTGTACGTATATCCACGTACGTGTACTTGCACGTATATCCACGTACTTGTACGTATATCCACGTACTTGTACTTGCACGTATATACACGTACTTGTACTTGTACGTATATCCACGTACGTGTACTTGCACGTATATCCACGTACTTGTACTTGCACGTATATCCACGTACTTGTACTTGCACGTATATCCACGTACTTGTACTTGTACGTATATCCACGTACTTGTACTTGCACGTATATCCACGTACGTTTACTTGTACGTATATCCACGTACTTGTACTTGTACGTATATCCAGTTACTTGTACTTGTACGTATATCCACGTACTTGTACTTGCACGTATATCCACGTACTTGTACTTGCACGTATATCCACGTACTTGTACTTGTACGTATATCCACGTACTTGTACTTGTACGTATATCCACGTACGTTTACTTGTACGTATATCCACGTACGTGTACTTGTACGTATATCCACGTACTTGTACTTGCACGTATATCCACGTACGTGTACTTGTACGTATATCCACGTACTTGTACTTGCACGTATATCCACGTACTTGTACTTGTACGTATATCCACGTACGTGTACTTGCACGTATATCCACGTACTTGTACGTATATCCACGTACTTGTACTTGCACGTATATCCACGTACTTGTACGTATATCCACGTACTTGTACTTGCACGTATATCCACGTACTTGTACGTATATCCACGTACTTGTACTTGCACGTATATAAACGTACTTGTACTTGTACGTATATCCACGTACGTGTACTTGCACGTATATCCACGTACTTGTACTTGCACGTATATCCACGTACTTGTACTTGCACGTATATCCACGTACTTGTACTTGTACGTATATCCACGTACTTGTACTTGCACGTATATCCACGTACGTTTACTTGTACGTATATCCACGTACGTGTACTTGTACGTATATACAGTTACTTGTAATTGTACGTATATCCACGTACTTGTACTTGCACGTATATCCACGTACTTGTACTTGCACGTATATCCACGTACTTGTACTTGTACGTATATCCACGTACTTGTACTTGTACGTATATCCACGTACGTTTACTTGTACGTATATCCACGTACGTGTACTTGTACGTATATCCACGTACTTGTACTTGCACGTATATCCACGTACTTGTACTTGTACGTATATCCACGTACGTTTACTTGCACGTATATCCACGTACGTGTACTTGCACGTATATCCACGTACGTGTACTTGTACGTATATCCACGTACGTGTACTTGCACGTATATCCACGTACTTGTACTTGCACGTATATCCACATACGTGTACTTGTACGTATATCCACATACGTGTACTTGTACGTATATCCACATACGTGTACTTGCACGTATATCCACGTACTTGTACTTGCACGTATATCCACATACGTGTACTTGTACGTATATCCACATACGTGTACTTGTACGTATATCCACATACGTGTACTTGTACGTATATCAACGATCTTCATATGTGTACGTGTACGTACATCCACGTACGTTCCAATGAACGTGTATCCACGTACTTGTTCACGTGGAAATTGGTTTTAAAATTTATTTTCAAAGTTGTTTTATCTTGCGGAATCACTTAGTATCGCATGAATGAGCTTTTCCGCTCTTTTGAACATGCATTTTTTTACAAAATCGAACAATCGCAGTACACATATCTAGATGACGTCACATAAATCAAGATAGCGTCACGGACATTTTTAAGACGTAGCACACATCTATAGGACATGACACATATCTGAAGGAAGTCCCACTGGATGATATAACAAACATCTGGATGTATACACATTCAGATGACGTCTCACACTTCTGAATGACGTCACACACATCTGGATGACAGTTTACACCTCGGGGATGACGACGCTCTTTAAATCACAAACAATCGTCATCAGCACAGAAAACTGATTAAGAACCAATTTGTAAAGGAGATAGGATGTACAGAAAATCATTTAATAAATAATTTAATAAATGTCCTAATGTGTACCGGCTCTATGATTGCGTTTCGATTTTTTCCTCCTTTTTGACGGACCCGAAAGCTCAGTGGAAAAGCGTTCACTTCGTGTGCGGAAAGTCTTGGGTTCAATCCCCGGCCGCGTCAACCTGAAAGACGTTAAAATATAGTAACAGTAGCTCCCTAGCCTAGTGCTTGGAATTTAAAGGGTAGTTCTGGGAAAATGGTGTACTCAGTACTCGTCAGTCGGTGCTTTACATCGAGCATGTAAAAGAGCCAAGAGGTCTCTTCTCAAAGTGCTTGGGTACCTCTTGTTTCTCACTTTGTTTCTTCATCATATGGATTTGTCTGGGTATTGCCCGTAATGCAGCATACAGGTGCGGGCAGACCTTGATAAACTCAAACAAACAAAGAAAGAGGTCCTGCTGATCTAACTGGCCTTTTCTCTGTTGCTATTTTGTTTTTTTCTTTGTGCATTTTCAAGCATAGAATAAGACAAATTTAGAACACACAAAAAATCAAAAATGCGTTTATGTGTATTCTATCCATTTAATAACTATACATATAGTTCACGTACGCACGTCGCACGCACGCACGCACGTACGAACGCACTCACGCACACAGGTACACGCACGCACGAACATATACGTAAGAACGCACACATGCACGCACGCAAACACGTACGAACGCAGGCACACACGAACGTACAAATGCACGCGCGCACACACGCACGCACGCACGCACGCACGCACGCACGCACGCACGCACGCACGCACGCACGCACGCACGCACGCACGCACGCACGCACGCACGCACGCACGCACGTACGCACGCACGCACGCACGCACGCACACACACACACACACACACACACACACACACACAGTGCTGTCATATAGGAATGGAAACAGATAATATACAATGAATATATTTTTGTAATACATTCGAATTTTGTTGCTATGGCAATTTATGTCTTTAAATATTATACTTTTTTTGTAAAATAAAACATCATTTTGATTTTCTTTTTTGGACTATGGGATCATCTTTTGAAAGCGCACACGACAAAATACTTCAAGGAAAAAGGTACTAATAAGGTAAGCTTTCAGCTAAATTCTCGATCTGTATGAATAGTGTGTTCCCATGCAACATATAATGTTTTATCTAGGATAATGTGAGTTCGATTTTTTTATAGTTGCTTAATGCTTTCATGTCACTAAGTGTTCTAAAGAATATTTTTTCCAATGGGACTGTAGTATTTTTCACATATATTGTTCTTTATTATGGTAAATCAGCTGTTTGATGTGGTTGATTTTAATCAGGTGAATCGGAAGTATTCAAGAAAGGCTTGGCCAGTAGACAAAAATAACTTTGAACACAAACAAGTTGATGTATGTCAATTAATATAAATTCATCAAATTTAAGTAGTCGTCCGATATGCGTCTGACCTAACCACATTTCATTTCACGAATTATATATTGACTCAGTTCATACTCAATTCATACTAGGTGAGTCTGACGGTAGCAATACAGCCATTTGTTTTGAAACTATTAATCTTACTTCTTGGAGTGACCAAATTGCATTGTAACGGTGCCATCGTTGATAAAATTGAGCCTATGTTCAGCCTATGTTTACTATTTCGAAAGTTGCAATACAAAATCGTGAAAACTAAATTTAAAAAAGTTGTTTTATTTGCTTTCATCGAATTATGGAAAAGTGCATAAAAAAATATTAACATATAAAAAGTATGCTCCGTGAATGTCTTTTATTCTCGGTATCCTCCATAACAACCATTGTTTTCGACATTTATTCATCCTTTTTGGTATATCAAAACATTTGTAATTATTGCGGGCAATTTGTATTTGGGAGATAATATAGAGGATATTTCGTGTGTTTTTGTTGCTTGGGAATTTGTGGCCACGTAGCTTTTGATACAAAATGAATTCGTTCGACCATTTGTGCTGATGTCGAGATGATATATAATGTTAAGTTGTTTTTTATCTTCAACAGATCGTCTGCGAGTAGAAGGCTGGTTAAAAGTGTATGTTAAATAATTTCACCAGATCGTCTGCGAGTAGAAGGCTGGTTAAAAGTGTATGTCAAATAATTTCAACAGATCGTCTGCGAGTAGAAGGCTGTTTAAAAGTGTATGTCAAATAATTTCAACAGATCGTCTGCGAGTAGAAGGCAGGTTATAAGTGTATGTTAAATATCTTCACCAGATCGTCTGCCATGTTAAATATCTTCACCAGATCGTCTGCGAATTGAAGGCAGGTTGTAAGTATATGTTACATTATTGTTAAATATCTTAACACCGATCGTTTCAAGCAGACGAAATAATATAAATTATTGCTTTATTCCCAGAATTGATATAGTTACTCGTGAAAACAATTCTTCTTCAGGACTAGAGACAACACTCTGACGTCTTTCTAGATTAAGACGTACGTCAGGAATAATATAAAATTGTTTAAACATCCTGTTGAACAATGGGCGATTGCCCAATTTATAATTATTACAGAGTATATAAATATGCGTTCAACCTAAAATTGTCTTACGAATATGAGGTGTTGTGAACTATGGTGCATGTTGGACGCCGAGAGACGTTTTATCAGTTACATGCGAACTTTTCAGTTCAAACTATAGCTATGCTCAAGCGTTTCTGAAACAGAAATGTGATCACCAATTGGGAGTTCTTGTGATAAGCACATTTATCATAATTATTTACTGACGAGTAGGTTGTTACGTGTTTAATACGCTTAAATCTGAGAATATTATATTTTAAGTAAAGTCTTTGATGGTAGAGAATGGTGTATTGCATAGATGTCGAGGAAACATACGTTTTTAACAGGTACTTTCTAACCTATCGGTAATCCGGAGTTTTCACTTGCGTAAGAGAAAAAAATAGTAAGTTCATAAGTTTGATTTCAGAAAAATGTTTGAGTCGATTGTTCTTTGTTAAAATTTGGAATTCTGAAATCGTGTGGGTCAACTGCAGAATTGTGAGTCCAGGGACGTCAAATGTAAGAACGTGAGAACCTTGGTAACCGTGCGTTCGCATTTACGGTTAGTTTGTACAAGCAATTATAAATATATCGATGACTTATAGCGACGAATACATTCGATAAAATGTATTTCGTTGGGTGTTCCGAATGTTAATATAGTTTGGGTTTTGAAACCGTCATTACCGTTCATGTTGTTTTTATTTATACAGAGAGTAGGCTTAAAGCTTACAAGTATGTTGTTATCGGAATCAGGGGATGTTTATTCCTTGTTATTATTCTTTCCGCCATGTATATAATATTACTAATCTATCGGATTAGCTTTTACGACACACCATAATATGTTATTAGAAGAAACAGATGTTTATTTATCGAAGAGTCAGCGTTTATGGAGTGTTTTACAATTATTATCTTTATAGAAAGATTTCCTTTATTAAATAAAATTTGGCTGGTTCCGGCCGGGTTTTTGGGGCGAAATATGTAAATGAGGTTGGACGGAATTCAAATTCCGGGCGGAATTTCAGGTTACGGGCGGATTTTCAGATTTAGTTTGATTTTTTGTTACGGGTGGAATTTCAGATTACAGGCGGAAATTCAGAATGAGACGGAATTTCGGTTCTGGTCGGAATTTTAGATTACGTGCGGAATTTCAGATTCAGACGTAATTTCAGTTACTGGCAGAATTTTAGTTTACGGGCGGATATTCATACATATGTCACATGGAGTTTTATTAATTTTAATTTTATGTGCGCAATAATATACATGCGAAAACTATGATTAATTAACGGACTGAAAAACAATGTGAATAACCATACTAAAGCTTGCTCAATTTATTCTGCATTTCAAATATAAATACGCAGAAAAATTAAAAGTTAAATTATCATATTGGCTATAAAATATAATTCAAGTCACTAGTACACTTCACAGTAGAATGAGTACTTCTTTATTGTTCAGTCATCTAGTATTTGTCAACTGTTATCGCGCATACGTGTTCCTCTTGTGGTGGCCAGATTTAAATCTTCTTTAGGGAACGTCAAGGCAGCATTTTCCGTCATATCACATACTCTGAAAATAAGACATTATATTTTTTTATTAAACCGAAAGTGTAAGCTCTCTTATCATAAGAGAACCGAAAGCTTTTTTTTCCCAAAACAACAACAACACACTTATAAAAGTGATATAAGACGAGTGCTATATTGCTTAACTCTGAATTTATGTGAACTCGGTAAATTCCGGCAAGCTTCATTTTGATAACTCCGACAGCAATTGTAATTCCTCGGAAACTTTCGCGGAAAGCCAAGGGTTAATGCTGATATCTTCTTTTCGTTGCACATATGAACTTCTTTGTGAAGTTTAATGATTGCGAGAATGCTTTTCGGGTGAAAATTATGTAACAAGGCAAATATAAGGTAATATGGTTGTAATAAACATAGTATTGATACCCAACCAAATATTTTGTAAAGCATAAACTAAGCATTCTTAATCGCATCGAACTTACTCGGTGTAAATCAAACAAAATAGTTATAAAAGTGAGAACAGACAAACACAATTTCAAAACCAGTACTGGTAAAACGAGGAATAGAAAAGTTACCTCCATCTTTCACAACCACGTACCCCTTTGAATTGTTGCATTTGATTATCCGCCAGTCTCACACAGCATATGCATTTTATTTCGCGATTCAAAATTTTGAAGACACCTCATCCGCGTTATTCTTATCAATCACGGTTAATGTTCCATCTGTTGGTCAATACATACTACCATAACGTTTCTCACGCAAGTTCAAATGTGTTCTTAGTTCTCTAGTTATCCATTATTCGAAAGCGCGGTACATGTATGTCTATCACTAATGGTTTCAGTGTGGGCATCTTGTGAAACACATGACCGGAATAAATAAAGGTTAAGGTTCTCAAAGGGAAATCCGACCAGATTTGTGCAAGATAAGGCGGGTATTTATAAACAGCTGGATTTTGTACCCCATTGATAGCCCAAGAGGCTTATCGGTCAGTCAAATATTGAAGCACAGTATTGTACATGATGACCTCGAATCGAGTAGAAGTCAATTATTTATAGCCGACTGGGCTAAGTTTAGTTTTAATTGCTATTAGTGGTTGATGTTATAGTGTCTCAATTAGTGACACAAGTAACACTTATTTCATAAAAGCTGAGTGTAAATTTATATCATGGGGTCATGTTTTTTTTCTTTATGTGTTTGACTCCCCTTTGTAGTCTTATTTTTATTTTTGTTGCATATTTTATGTTACATGGATTATGCTGTGTTCAGATGAAAGCATGGAAGATGTTTAGCTTAAATCGCTATGTGAAATCTAAACAAAAACAATTCAATAATGTTCATGACTTTCGATTTATTTTGGATTTTTTGGCTGAAAATATTAGGCTTTACGCTCCACTAAAATGTTTAAGTAGGATATTCCGTCCCAAAGGTTTCGTAGAAAAAAACAAAGTACGAAATTCAGTGTCACACGAATGTTAAAGTATATAAATACGCCCGTAATTTGTTTATGCCTGGAACTTCCAATATGTTACGCCCAGAATCCAGTAGAAACTTGTAGGGATATCGGGCGGAATAATGATTCCGTCCATACTCCAGGCGGAATTCACCGATTCCGCCTCAATTCCGCCCGGAATCCGCCCCTTTATTTCGTACGGGTACATTTAACCTTGATGAATTTATGAATAGCCGGAGCTTGTTAAGTAAACAAAATCATTACGAATGGCCTTCGACCGATCAGGACATTTTTTCAATTGAGAAAGAAAAAGCTGTATCTTAATCTGAATGCAGTGGTAGCATTTAGATAAAAATTACAGTAATCAAATGAAATCATACATACTTAAACACGGAATCAAAGTTGTTTCATAAGTGCTTCTCAATGATTAGGGTTGTTGTTTTATGATCGGTGGAAGTTGATAAAGTGGAGAATCTATGTAAACGGAATATTATATATGACGAGCTCATTTTTTTCATTATTGTAAACATGTGTTTCATAGATTTATATATATACAGTAGACAGTATGCTGAATGTTACATTATGTGAAGTGAAATGTTTAATAGTATGTTATTATCAAATTAAACGTGGTCACCAACCACGATTGTCATGCGATTATTTCATTATGCCAACTACATACTAACAAATAGTTACCTGCTTAGTCTTCAAAATAATAATGTTTTGTCTCCTGACCCTGCCTTTGTTTGTGTACCTGTTCACCTGATTAAAACCAATATCGACTGGCATCTGATTTACCAATATACCGAATGGTGTGTGAAACATGTGAGACGTGTGAGACGTGTGTAAATTCAGCGGACTAAAACTCTGGATTTAGTGTGTTTATTGTGAAGTTTATTGGATATATTTTATATGGATTTACTCAGTTTGTGATGTACTTTATGGATATGTAGTTGAAATGCCGAAAAGGGTAAAAACAAAAGGAAAAAGAGCAGTGAAGGTGAAACTCCAAGACCAAAAAAGACAAACAAAGAACACATTCAGGCGGGAAACTCAAGAGGCGTATATAGGAAAAATACCATATACTGTGACTCGATAATTGCAGCAATTTCGAACAAGAGTGGTGAGCACATATCAATCGCCAACGGCCAAAGTAACGGTCAATATAACAACTCTGTGTTTGACAATAGTATTTGTTCTGGAGTATTTAACGGTATTACAGCATCACCGGTAGGCATGCTTCCAAATCATTCAATTAGCCAGTATGGCAGCCAATTTTCCCAGTCTTCCCCGTTGTCCCAAAATTACCCACAAACACCCACTATGCACATGCAACCAGGAATGCAGCCGGGGATCCCGTACCCTACAGCCATGTCAACCCCAATGACAAACCCTGCAATGCACGGCTTATATTCCATCGGAAACCGGATCCGGAAGTAACAGCCGGGAAATCACCAATGCTGATATAGTGATGCTTATATCATCCCGATTTGATGAAGTTAATAAACGATTATAAAAACTTGAAACTTTAGAACAAAGAATAGGCGAAGTAGACAGCAAAATGTCATAACTTTGATCAGACCTAGACAAAAGGTTGACTAAAAATGATGAGCGTTTGACGTCTATGGAAAACTGGACTGATTTGAATAGCATTGAAACGGACGAAACCAGAAACGAACTAAGGACATTGAAAAAGGTCAACGAGTCGAAGTTGGAAAAGCTTTCCAACGAAAACAAAAATCTTAAATCTTCACTTGAGAATTTGGAATCAAAGTCGATGATCAAGAATTTGATTATAGGCGGAATAAAAGAACTTGAAAGTGAGTCTGATCAGCAGACGGAAATATTGATTAGGGAATTCGCTACCGACATAAGAATGGACAAAGATCAAATCAAAAACATGAAATTTGAAAAGGTCTACAGAGTCGGTCGTAAAACGAGTCACATACCCAGAAATATATTGGTGTCATTTAAAGAAATGCAAGACAAGGCATCGTTCAAGACTCTAAGAGCTAATATCCCAGATAGATCTGGAAAATACATGCATGACCAATTTCCGCCATCAGTAGCTGACCAAAGACGCAAACTTGTCCCTATAATGCTGGCAGCCAGAAAAGACGGAAAGGATGCTTATATGAAATATAACAAACTCTTTGTGGACGGCCAGATCTACACAGACGGAAAGTACGGAAAGGTTCAATAGGTAGAGCAGGAAGGTGACGTTACAATATGTACTTGGAAATGCCAAGGTTTAACTTCAGATAAACTTCAAGACGATGACTTTCTATCGTTACTTCACACTTATGATGTCATAGTGTTACTTGAATCATGGACAAAACAAAATAGCAATATCAATATCGATGGATTTAAGGTGTTTAACTTTTATAGGAAATTCCAACATAAGAAAGCAAGACGAAACAGCGGCGATATAGTTATATACATTCGAGAAAATCTTGCTAATGGAATTTCTGTAACTCGTAATCACCACGATACCATCATATGGTTAGAATTTGACAGTAGTTTCTTTAATTTTGAAGAAGACATATACTTGGGTGCTGTTTATATGTGGGGTGAGAATTCACCGGCATTCAACACAATAAACTGTAATCTGTTTGAAATATTAGAAACAGATATTTTTGAATTTCAAAATTTGGGTAAAGTATTTACGGCCGGGGATTTCAATGGCCGAGTTGGTGAAAAACCGGATTTTATTCCATATGACTATGTTAATTCAAACTTTGATCCTGGTGGCTATATTGCTGATAGACCTTTGATTAGGATAAACGAAGATAAAACATTTAACGGCCAGGGATTAAAGGTAATTGATCTATGTAAGGCTACTTGCTTAAGGATATGTAACGGTCGTCTTGATCATAGCGGTAAATTTACGTACCTGAGTGAAATTGGCAGTAGTACAATAGACTATTTATTATCAAAGGAAGAGGATTTTAATTGTATTACGGTTTTTAAAGTGATGGACTTCAACGGTTACTCTGATCACGCACCGTTACATGTTGTACTCCATAGTGATCGAATAGTAGGTCAGCGTGTCAATGATGAAGATGAGCATACATATATCAGATGGAATGATGAACTTAAAACGGAATTTAGACGTGGTTTAATTTCCCAACTACCGAAACTAAATGAAATATCATTGAACATTAACACAATGGATAAAACCAATGTAAATAATTGTGTTGAAAGGTTTATTGAAATCATAAATGTTGTCGCAATGCCATTATTCACGAAGATACGACATAAAACTGGTAAACCTAATCATGCTTCGTTTGAACCTATCAAACGTGCAGCCTGGCTTGATAAAGAGTGCTATGAAAAGAAAAGGGTCTATATGGAAGCCGTTAAACGGTTTAATGCCTTAAAAAGTGATGAAAACCGTCAACTTTTATTTGAAACCAAACATGCATATAAACTATTGACTATGAATAAAAAGAGGTCGCACACGATAACTAAAATGAAAGACATTGAAGGGCTAAAGAAGAAAAAACCGAAGGACTTCTGGAAATATTTTTCAAAGCGTAAGGCAAAGCGCGGGAATAATATACAAGTTAAAGATTTTCAAGAGTATTTCCAAACGCTGTCGGACGGTTTAAATGGATTCTCCAATCCTGAGAATTTTAAAATGTGATTGTTACAAAGACATTAGGAAACGTTATATAAGCAAGTATTACACTAGAAACCCGAGTATGTGGAAATTGATTGAGTTGTTTTCATCAAATAAAAGATCGGTGTTAAATCGATTGTGTACATATATAAGCAAAGCTAATGAAATAAGAAATTCGCTTATAAATACTATCCTTTAATCACACTTGTTTGTATTAATATGTTTTGTTTCTGTATTATTTGTATTTATTTACCATCATTTTGTGTTATTATTATTTGTATGGATGAGAAACAATATGTTTAAATCCAAATAAATCATTTCCTATAAAAGCCAAACATGCATATAAACTATTGACTATGAATAAAAAGAGGTCGCACACGATAACTAAAATGAAAGACATTGAAGGGCTAAAGAAGAAAAAACCGAAGTACTTCTGGAAATATTTTTCAAAGCGTAAGGCAAAGCGCGGGAATAATATACAAGTTATAGATTTTCAAGAGTATTTCCAAACGCTGTCGGACGGTTTAAATGGATTCTCCAATCCTGAGGCTGAACAGTTCTCGGAACGGCCATCAGACCCTAACGATCCTATATATGAGGAGCTTGACAATGACATTACTCCAGCGGAAGTGACAAAAGCGATAAAATCATTAAAACGAGCGAAAGCGGGGTCTCAAGACGGACTTATTAATGAATATTTTATTGAAGCCGGAGATATAGTACTTGGCCATTTAACCGATTTATTTAACCTTATATTTAATAGTGGATTTTTTCCAGACAGTTGGATGGAATCTATCATAGTACCCGTGTACAAGAAAGGCGACGAGGACCAAGTCACAAACTTTAGAGGGATAACCCTTATGAGTTCAATGGCAAAACTCTTTACTAGCATTATTAACACTCGACTTATGACCTGGGGCGATACACATGAAAAACTACCAATTCGGTTTTACAAAGGGTTACTCAACAGTGGACGCAATCTTCAGTTTAAATTGCTTGATTGAGCATATGCTAAGCAACGGCAAACGCTTGTATGTAACCATGGTCGACATGAAACGAGTTTTTGACTCTATTAACCACTCTGCGTTATGGTATAAGCTATATAAACTCGGTGTTTCTGGGAAAATGCTTCGTATAGTACGGTCTATGTATGACAAAGTGCGGTGCAAAGTCAAACATTGTGAAAAGATGTCCGATTTTATTGAAATAGCAGTCGGTTTGAAGCAGGGGGATGTGTGTTCTCCGATTTTTTACTCATTATTTGTAGAAGATATGGAACTTTATATTGAAACACTTCCTACAAGTGGAATTTTAATCAAGGAATTGACTTTACTTCTGCTTATGTATGCAGATGATATGGCTTTGATAGCTGAATCTCCGGAAGATCTACAGGAAAGCTTGAATGCGCTTAAAAACTATTGCGATAAATGGGGATTACAAGTCAATACCGACAAAACAAAGGTCATCGTTTTTAAAAAGAGAGGTCGTTTGAGACAAGGTAAAAAAAGGGACATATGACAATGTAAACTTAGATACAGTAAATGAATTCAATTATCTAGGAATGGTGTTCAGCTCGAGTGGATCGTTCGCTTTAAATCAGAATATGCTAACGGGAAAAGGCCTTAAGGCTATGAACACGCTTATGTCAAATTTAAAATCATTTAACTTTACACCCAAAACATGTTGTCAACTTTTTGATGCATTTGTTAGCTCAATATTGAATTATTCATGTGAAGTTTGAGGGTATGTGAAGTCTCAGGAAGTAGAGAGGCTGCATTTAATAGTTTGTAAACGACTACTTAACGTTAAACTTTCCACAAGTAACTGTAGCGTTTACGGAGAAATTGGTCGATACCCATTGCATATAAATCGATATATACGGCTAATTAAATACTGGCTTAAGGTCGTCAATACAGACAATTGTATTATTAAATCTTTGAACGATCTATCATATATCGACTTTGTTAATGGAAAACATAATTGGTGTAGCAATATTAAGAATATTCTCGACAAATTTGGTTTCACTTATGTATGGAATAATCCAGACATTGTTATTACTAAGCAGTTTATACCTATGTTTAAGCAGACAGTTATAGACAATTTCATGCAAGAATGGCGAGAGAGTCTACAAAATAATGGTGTGTTGACAGTGTACAAACATTTAAAACATAACCTTGAATTGAACAATATCTGGACATTGTTACAAACAAATCACTGCGTAGCTGTTAACGAGGATGCGTGTATCTGGTCACAAATTACGTGGGGAAACTGGACGATATGGACCGCAACGTGTCAATAGAGAAGATAGACAATGCGTATTATGTGTTAATGCTTTAAGAGACATTGAAGATGAGTTTCATTTTATTTTAAAATGTGATTGTTACAAAGACATTAGGAAACGTTATATAAGCAAGTATTACACTAGAAACCCGAGTATGTGGAAATTGATTGAGTTGTTTTCATCAAATAAAAGATCGGTGTTAAATCGATTGTGTACATATATAAGCAAAGCTAATGAAATAAGAAATTCGCTTATAAATACTATCCTTTAATCACACTTGTTTGTATTAATATGTTTTGTTTCTGTATTATTTGTATTTATTTACCATCATTTTGTGTTATTATTATTTGTATGGATGAGAAACAATATGTTTAAATCCAAATAAATCATCTTTCTGTTAAAAAAAAAAATAAAAAAAAATATATACAGTAAATGTACGTCAAATTTAGATAAAATATCAAATCCAATTGAAAAAAGCATAAGTTTGAACACTTAATATAAATACATTTTATACGAAATATTAAATACTTGTAATGAATATTAATAGATTAAAATCCTACTGATATTGTGCTATTGTTTTAGGCACCATACGTGAAAATGTGAACAGGAAAACACGCTAATTAGTTACCACCGTTAAGAAGCGACCACAAAGCATCCTGATACGTCACGTCATGTTGACGTAAAACCATTACACGCCGCTGACACCATTATGCAACGCTAAAACGACTTATCAACGTGAGAATGCGATATTTGGTATCGAAACGAAATAATGCAAGCGTGTTGGAATAGCGTAAACTAACATCACCAAACGTAATGTGACGGCAGAAAAAATACATGATACACGATAAAATTGATTCACTTATGTAACGTTGACTGATTGACATGATACGTACTGCATTTAAGGACTCATTGAAATTGCCACTGGAGTGTATAAAATCGAAGTGAAGTCAAAATGTATGCTTCGATTCCAAAGGACTGGCGTCAGGATTATGAATCATGTAAAACAAACCTCGTGTAATCATATAAAGGGTCCACGTACAGTCATGTAAAAGGTGTTTATACAGTCATCTGAAAGATCCATGTACAACCATGTATGAGGTACACATACAATCATATAAAACGTCATGTAAAGGTCTACTTACGATCATGTAAAGGTCTACGTACAATCATGTTAATGGTCCACGTACAATCATGTAAAAGGTCCACGTACGATCATGTAAACGGTCCACGCACGATCATGTAAAAGGTCTACGTACAAACATGTAATCCACGTACAAACATGTAATCCACGTACAAACATGTAATCCAAGTACAAAAATGTAATCCACGTGCAATCATGTAATAGGTCCACGTACAAGCATGTAAAAGGTCCACGTACAAACATGTTATCCAAGTACAGTCATGTAAAATGTCCACGTACAAGCATGTAATAGGTCCACGCACAACCATGTAATCCACGTTCAAGCATGTAATAGGTCCACTTACAATCATGTAATCCACGTACACGCATGTAATAGGTCCACTTACAATCATGTAATCCACGTACAAGCATGTAATAGGTCCACGCACAGTCATGCAATCCACGTACAAGCACGTAATAGGTCCACGTACAATCATGTAATCCACCTACAAGCATGTAATAGGTCCACGCACAGTCATTTAATCCACGTACAAGCATGTAATAGGTCCACATACAATCATGTAATCCACGTACAAGCATGTAATAGGTCCACGTACAAACATGTAATTCACGTACACGCATGTAATAGGTCCACGTACAATCATGTAAAAGGTCCACGTACAAACATGTAACCCACGTACAAGCATGTAATAGGTCCACGTACAGTCATGTAATCCACGTACAATCATGTTATAGGTCCACGCACAGTCATGTAATCCACGTAAAAGCATGTAATAGGTCCACGTACAAACATGTTATCCACGTACAAGCATGTAATAGGTCCACGTACAGTCATCTTATCCACGTACAATCATGTAATATGTCCACGCACAGTCATGTTATCCACGTACAAGCACGTAATAGGTCCGCGTACAAACATGTAATCCACGCACAAGCATGTAATAGGCCCACGTACAGTCATGTAATCCACGTACAATCACGTAATAGGTCCACGCACAGTCATGTAATCCACGTACACGAATGTAATAGGTCCACGCACAGTCATATAATCCACGTACAAGCATGTAATAGGTCCACGTACAAACATGTAATCCACGTACAAGCATGTAATAGGTCCACGTATAATCATGTAATTCACGTACAAGCATGTAATAGGTCCACGTACAATCATGTAATCCACGTACAAGCATGTAATAGGTCCACGCACAGTCATATAATCCACGTACTAGCATGTAATAGGTCCACGTACAATCATGTAATCCACGTACAAACATGTAATAGGTCCACGTACAATCATGTAAAAGGTCCACGTACAAACACGCAATCCACGTACAAGCATGTAGGGTCCACGTACAGTCATGTAAAAGGTGTTTATACAGTCATGTGAAAGATCCGTGTACAACCATGTATGAGGTACACATACAATCATATAAAACGTCAACGTTCAGTCATGTAAAGGTCTACTTACGATCATGTAAAGGTCTACGTACAATCATGTTAATGGTCCACGTACAATCATGTAAAAGGTCCACGTACGATCATGTAAACGGTCCACGCACGATCATGTAAAAGGTCTACGTACAAACATGTAATCCACGTACAAACATGTGATCCACGTACAAACATGTAATCCACGTACAAAAATGTAATCCACGTGCAATCATGCAATAGGTCCACGTACAAGCATGTAAAAGGTCCACGTACAAACATGTTATCCAAGTACAATCATGTAAAATGTCCACGTACAAGCATGTAATAGGTCCATGCACAACCATGTAATCCACGTTCAAGCATGTAATAGGTCCACTTACATTCATGTAATCCACGTACAAGCATGTAATAGGTCCACGCACAGTCATGTAATCCACGTACAAGCATGTAATAGGTCCACGCACAACCATGTAATCCACGTTCAATCATGTAATAGGTCCACTTACAATCATGTAATCCACGTACACGCATGTAATAGGTCCACGCACTGTCATGCAATCCACGTACAATCACGTAATAGGTCCACGTACAATCATGTAATCCACCTACAAGCATGTAATAGGTCCACGCACAGTCATTTAATCCACGTACAAGCATGTAATAGGTCCACGTACAATCATGTAATCCACGTAAAAGCATGTAATAGGTCCACGTACAAACATGTAATTCACGTACACGCATGTAATAGGTCCACGTACAATCATGTAAAAGGTCCACGTACAAACATGTAATCCACGTACAAGCATGTAATAGGTCCACGCACAGTCATGTAGAAGGTCTACATACAGGTTGTAGTTTTATGCATGATAATATGTATTAA
This sequence comes from Mya arenaria, assembly GCF_026914265.1. Taxonomy (NCBI): domain Eukaryota; kingdom Metazoa; phylum Mollusca; class Bivalvia; order Myida; family Myidae; genus Mya; species Mya arenaria. The sequence goes on from NC_069131.1 coordinate 72,458,810, forward strand.
GTTTAGTAATGTAAAGAAAACGGATACATTGTACTGGGCCGTGAAAAACTTAATGTGAATTTGATAAAAATGTGAGGAATTTTGTTTGATTGAAGTACAACGATTTCAATTGCCAAATATGTAAAGATTTGTACGTATCAATAATCATACCACAATTTTTATCAAAGATAAAGTGGTGTTACTGCAGCAACCACAACTCTTTGGGTTAGACGCTTCTAAACACACCTACTTTTACCTTTGTTATGATGTCAAAACTTGTGGGTCCACTCTTAATACAATCAAAGCAAAAGAGTTGTTTGTTGCTCTTAAGAATTTAATTCTATAGAACGAAAAAGGGTTTCCGTGCGGGTCTTATGGGTGCTACTGCAGCATCCATAACTCATTAGTTTAGACGCACCTAAACAGACCTACAGGTCCACGTACAATCAGGTAAAAGGTCCACGTACAAGCATGTAAACGGTCCACGCACGATCATGTAAAAGGTCTACGTACAATCATGTAATCCACGTAAAATCATGTTATAGGTCCACGTACAAGCATGTAATAGGTCCACGTACAAACATGTAATCCACATACAATCATGTAATAGGTCCACGTACAAACATGTAATCCACGTACAATATGTAATCCACGTACAATCATGTAATAGGTCCACGTACAAACATGTAATCCACGTACAAACATGTAATCCACGTACAAACATGTAATCCACGTACAATCATGTAATAGGTCCACGTACAAACATGTAATTCACGTACACGCATGTAATAGGTCCACGTACAATCATTTAATCCACTTACAAGCATGTAATAGGTCCACGCACAATCATGTAATCCACGTACAAGCATGTAATAGGTCCACGTACAAACATGTAAAAGGTCCACGTACAAACATGTTATCCACGTACAATCATGTAAAATGTCCAAGCATGTAATATGTCCACGTACAATCATGTAATCCACGTACAAGCATGTAATAAGTCCATGTACAAACATGTAAAAGGTCCACGTACAAACATGTAAAAGGTCCACGTACAAACATGTTATCCACGTACAATCATGTAAAATGTCCAAGCATGTAATATGTCCACGTACAATCATGTAATCCACGTACAAGCATGTAATAGGTACACGTACAGTCATTTAATCCACGTACGAGCATGTAATAGGTCCACGTACAATCATGTAATCCACGTAAAAGCATGTAACAGGTCCACGTACAAACATTTAATTCACGTACACGCATGTAATAGGTCCACGTACAATCATGTAATCCACGTACAAGCATGTAATAGGTCCACGCACAATCATGTAATCCACGTACAAGCATGTAATAGGTCCACGTACAATCATGTAATCCACGTAAAAGCATGTAATAGGTCCACGCACAATCATGTAATCCACGTAAAAGCATGTAATAGGTCCACGTACACACATGTAATTCAAGTACACGCATGTAATAGGTCCACGTACAGTCATGTAATCCACGTACAATCATGTTATAGGTCCACGCACAGTCATGTAATCCACGTAAAAGCATGTAATAGGTCCACGTACAAACATGTTATCAACGTACAAGCATGTAATAGGTCCACGTACAGTCATCTTATCCACGTACAATCATGTAATAGGTCCACGCACAGTCATGTTATCCAAGTACAAGCACGTAATAGGTCCGCGTACAAACATGTAATCCACGTACAAGCATGTAATAGATCCGCGTACAGTCATGTAATCCACGTACAATCACGTAATAGGTCCACGCACAGTCATGTTATCCAAGTACAAGCACGTAATAGGTCCGCGTACAAACATGTAATCCACGTACAAGCATGTAATAGGTCCGCGTACAGTCATGTAATCCACGTACAATCACGTAATAGGTCCGCGTACAGTCATGTAATCCACCTACAAGCATGTAATAGGTCCACGTATAATCATGTAATCCACGTACAAGCATGTAATAGGTCCGCGTACAAACATGTAATCCACGTACAAGCATGTAATAGGTCCAAGTACAATCATGTAATCCACCTACAAGCACGTAATAGGTCCGCGTACAGTCATGTAATCCACGTACAAGCACGTAATAGGTCCGCGTACAAACATGTTATCTACGTACAAGCATGTAATAGGTCCACGTACAGTCATGTAATCCACGTACAATCACGTAATAGGTCCACGCACAGTCATGTAATCCACGTACACGAATGTAATAGGTCCACGCACAGTCATATAATCCACCTACAAGCATGTAATAGGTCCACGTACAAACATGTTATCCACGTACAAGCATGTAATAGGTCCAAGTACAATCATGTAATCCACGTACAAGCATGTAATAGGTCCACGCACAGTCATATAATCCACGTACTAGCATGTAATAGGTCCACGTACAATCATGTAATCCACGTACAAGCATGTAATAGGTCCACGCACATTCATGTAGAAGGTCTACATACAGGTTGTATTTTTATGCATGATAATATGTATTAAGTTTAGTAATGTTAAGAAAACGGATACATTGTACTGGGCCGTGAAAAACTTAATGTGAATTTGATAAAAATGTGAGGAATTTTGTTTGATTGAAGTACAACGATTTCAATTGCCAAATATGTAAAGATTTGTACGTATCAATACTCATACCACAATTTTTTATCAAATATAAAGTGGTGTTACTGCAGCAACCACAACTCTTTGGGTTAGACGCTTCTAAACACACCTACTTTTACCTTTGTCATGATGTCAAAACTTGTGTGTCCACTCTTAATACAATCAAAGCAAAAGAGTTGTTTGTTGCTCTTAAGAATTTAATTCTATAGAACGAAAAAGGGTTTCCGTGCGGGTCTTATGGGTGCTACTGCAGCATCCATAACTCTTTAGTTTAGACGCACCTAAACAGACCTACTTTTACCTTTGTTATGGAGGCAAAGAACATGTATGAACGGAAATGGGTGCCCATGCTGGTCTTATGGGTGCTGCTGCATCATCCATAACTCTTTAGGTTAGACGCACCTAAACAGACCTACTCTTACCTTTGTCATGGAGTCAAAGAACATGTATGAACGAAAAGGGGTGCCCATGCTGGTCTTATGGGTGCTGCTGCATCATCCATATGTCTTTAGTTTAGACGCACCTTAACAGACCTACTCTTACCTTTGTCATGGAGTCAAAGAACATGTATGAACGGAAAGGGGTGCCCATGCTGGTCTTATGGGTGCTGCTGCATCATCCATATGTCTTTAGTTTAGACGCACCTTAACAGACCTACTCTTACCTTTGTCATGGAGTCAAAGAACATGTATGAACGGAAAGGGGTGCCCATGCTGGTCTTATGGGTGCTGCTGCATCATCCATATGTCTTTAGTTTAGACGCACCTAAACACTCATACTTTTACCTTTGTTATGAAGTCAAAGAACATGTATGAACGGAAAGGGGTGCCCATGCTGGTCTTATGGGTGCTACTGCAACATCCATATATCTTTAGTTTAGACGCACTTAACAGACCTACTCTTACCTTTGTCATGGAGTCAAAGAACATGTATGAACGAAAAGGGGTGCCCATGCTGGTCTTATGGGTGCTGCTGCATCATCCATATGTCTTTAGTTTAGACGCACCTAAACAGACCTACTCTTACCTTTGTCATGGAGTCAAAGAACATGTATGAACGGAAAGGGGTGCCCATGCTGGTCTTATGGGTGCTGCTGCAACATCCATAAGTCTTTAGTTTAGACGCACCTAAACACTCATACTCTTACCTTTGTCATGGAGTCAAAGAACATGTATGAACGAAAAGGGGTGCCCATGCTGGTCTTATGGGTGCTGCTGCATCATCCATATGTCTTTAGTTTAGACGCACCTAAACACTCATACTCTTACCTTTGTTATTGCATTTGCGCAACCAAAGAACTTGTTAGTCTACATGTAGACGCGGCATTGTGTCTATACTTTTAACACCGAGTTGTGAACAGTCCAGAAGAGATACACATCAACCAAATGTTCTGTACCTCTCGGTTGGGTTGTGGTATTCTAAATATTGGGTGTTACTTGGAGGTCCCCTTTAGCTCACCAACGTATACCTTACTCGTAGTTAATAACGCCCTTCATATTTTTTTTGATATTAGGATAAACTTACCTTACTTGATAATATATCTGTTTCAAATACGTCAGTAGTATTTAATATCCGGACAACAGTTTGAATCAAGCTTTAAAGATAGTATATATTAATGTTTTATTAGTTATTAATTTATTAAATACAACATGTATATAAACATACATGTAGTAATGTTTATATTCGTGGCTTAAGTTTATTTCTTAGTAAAAATGTGGGAATTCTTGAAGCAATATATTACAATCACAGACATGGTTAAAACTGTTTGATATGAAGTTTTCAGTTGTATTCCGTGGTGTTTAAGAAAACATATAAAGGTAGCTTGACTTTTGCCTCTTGATCTGTCAAAAGCTTTGAAATTGATAATAGCCTAGTGGCATACGTGTCCGCCCTTCAACCAGGCGCTTATGTGTTCGATCGCAACCAGGGAATTTCTCTCACAGTAACGATTTTTACCAAGAAAACGGACTTTTAGTGGGTCATTTTAGCTTAAAGCTGCCTTAAATATCGAGCTTAAGTAAATAAGTAAAATATATATAGTTATTTCTGACCAGTTGGTCCCAATTTAATGATTTTGTAAATATTTTACACGAAAAAGACTTTAAAATTTACTATCAGTTGGATCTAACACAGGCGTACATTCCTATGATTACAATGAAAACACTGATATTTCCCTCGTTTCAGATGCTTCATCCTGTGGCTGGGTTGGATCGACCTGGTGGTTTGCACCGTCGTGATGCCCCTCCTAATTATCAACATGCTCTTCCCGTACATGTTCCCCTCAGAGGCCGCGTGTAAGACCCTCCGCTTCCTGCACGTGTTCTTCGTGGTCGCGTCGGCCTTCATCGTGATCACTATCGCTATTGAGCGCCACCGTCGGATATGCAACCCGTTTTCACCGGAAATGTCTACCCGTAAAATAAAAATCATGTGCGCGTTGGCGTTCGTCCTCGGGTGCTTCGTGGCGCTTCCGGAAATATTCGTATACGGTGGCACCATCGTAGAAACCGGGGTTAAAAACATAAACGGGACGGAGTGCTTCATTGACCCGCGGATGAAGGATTCAAGTTTACCCAAAGCGTATTTCGTCTTGCAGCTGCTACTCAGCGTTTCATGTATGGTCGTCATGATTTTCTACTTCCGGATTGGTCGTACGATTATGTCACACCATAATTTTATCAAGGAGAACACGTACAACGCCCGGGGCCCGCTCTCCAGAAACGACCAAAAAGGTAAGAATGAGGATTTTTTAATTAATTTCAAATTAAATTAATAATTAAAATCAACGATACTTATATCAGTGTTTTATTAGGGACTGTATCAGTATGGTCGCAATTAGCTATTAAATTATAGTGTTGTTACAAGCCACGAGTTATCGAAAAGAACAACATGGCATTCGAAAGGTTCAATTTTCCAAACGTTTCACCCCAAAAATAACTTTTCACAAATTTACGTAGTTTCTATTCTTTAAGTATGTTTTACAGTAGTATAATATATATTCAATACAGCAATTTTGGTAATTTTGTTGCATAAATTGACAATATTATTGGCAAATTCCAGAAATCCTTATTTTCGTTTATTTTTTCAAACATTTTACCCCAAAAATCATCTTTCTCAAAACAAGATATTCCTTAACTTTCGGTATATTAAACTGTTTTATAATATCTATTACATACAATAATTTGGTTATTTTATTGCAAAATTGGACACTGTTATTGGCAGATTCCAGAAATTCCCACTTTTATTTAATATTTCCAACATTTTACCCCAAAAATCACATTTTGCACCATGTGATTGTTCATACTTTTAGTATGTTAAATGTGATGCCTGATATTACACAAATCCACCAAAAGAAATTCTGTGCATTTTTTTCCCCATTTTTTTTATTTTCCCTGGACTACAAGTCGAAATTTCTTTCATCGTACCGGAGTAAAAACGTTCATAGACTTGTACATTTAATGACCCGGAGTGGTTTTGTAATAGTAACGAATTATTAACATATTATATGCTTCCAGGTGGTTTATACACATTTTAACGACTGCGTTTCCGAAATGACGTTACGTTAACATACAGAATAGCGCATTTTACTGATAAAATGCAGAAAAATGTCTTATTATACCATTTTTAGGCATAGCATATTTTTATTTGGTTCATTGTAAGATCGCAGTATATTTCACCGTGTAAACGTCAAGCGTGAAAACCATTATGAACGCGTCACTCACGGAATGTAACTGTTTACGATCTAACACGGAAACGAACAATTATCCTCTGTATGCCATTTCATATAGAAGCAACAACGTTTACATTTTAAAGATGGTTTTTCTTAGGGATTCAAAATCGGACCAAAGTCATAATCGATCATCGAAAATAATCGGACGAGCCATTTCGATCAATCATCGATTATATAATCAAAACGGAACAAGTGAATATATTACAAATATATCCAAAACTATATTGGTTTGTACATACATGTCTTTAAATGAATAAACATATTTCAATCAGTTATGTTTTATATGCTGTTTTGTTATACATTCCAGGTTACAATTGATAATTTAGTAAAATGTTTTTAGGAGATAACTTAATTCTAAAATATTGAAAATAAAAACTTGATTTTCCCACACTACAAGTATATACCAGACAGTAGTTTTATATTTATTAAAAAGATCAACCATAAACTGATGAATTATTTACATAATTATCAGCATTTTCATCACTTTAATAAAGATATTACATAATTTGGAACAAAAATGTAGTACAAAATGTATTTACATGTAGCATTTAAAAACAAAATCCAATCTGTTACATGAAATACTTATCAATTATCATGACATTATGTCGAAATGAATTTAATATTTTTCTAGCAAGATATAACATGGGGAAATGCTGAATAAATAATCATTTTTACTTGATAATTTTTTTTATATTTGATATTACAATGAAGATGATTTTTTTCTTTAAAAAGACACGTTCGTCCATAGGGGCTGACATTTTGAAACGGATGTTGCGAGAGTTAGCTCCCCTGATTTCTAATTGCCGTATAACCCCGTAAGTCCGTACCGTTTCCCGTTTTAAAGGAAATCAGTACATACACAACACGGTTACTTACCTTTGCCGTACATTAGAGATAATCGATTATGGAATAATGAAATCGATTATCGCGACTTCGGACACAAATAATCGACTTTCGACAATACTCGATCATCGTTTTATCCCTAGTATTTCTTGAAAGTCGTTTCCGGCAATGAAACATTTACAGGAAATGGATGAAAACGATTTTATTTCGAAAGTGTTTACATACGCTTCAAGTTCAGTTTACATGTATAAAATGTACAAGCTTCATAAATGCAATTGATTTTTACATCAGATAGTTAACACTGATATTTCATATTCATATATAGTTATTTGTCCCCGTATTTTCGATCTTCAGTCCGGGTTTGAGACTCAGACCCGGAAAATCAAAATATTGTTTTTATTGTACAAATGCTATTTCAAGAGCAATTATATTAAACACTGTTGAACGTTTTCATAAAATCATCTGTTCTACAATAAAAAAACAACATGTTTTGTAAACAAATGTTATTTTATAAATATTTTAAAACAATTTAGAATTCACTTTTCTGACCAAGACTCAACACGCCGGTGAATAAGGACCTAGTGCCCTATTGTACGCCTTCAAAACTTTTCCGTGTTAATGCAATATCAATGACACAAATGGTGGAATGTTTCTGAAAAATACTTCTAGAGGAATGCATGGCCCCTGTCACACTACTATATAATTACATGAGGCAACAACTGTTACTATTATTAGCACTTGTATTTGACTAACTATTTTATAATATTTCAAGGAAAACAAAGGACTCATTTGCAGAATCCGACAGTGATATGGAGTTAGTCAATGACACCAACCGGGGCACAGAAAAACAAAATGGCACAACCATTGGGAATGCTCCAAATTCAAGCGAGAACTCCTCTGCTCGATTTTCATTGGACAATTCTGATTCTAAGAAAGACCCGTATGGGAAGCTATTCGGATGCGTCAACGCCCAAATCTCAGCGGAAGAACAGAGGAAATAATCGTTTGGCAACTCCACGTAGTGAATCAATATCTAACAGAGGTCCAAGCTTGAGAACAAAGCAAGTGACCCTCATATTATTCATTATCACTGTTGTGTTCGTGTTAAGCTTTATACCACATTTAATACCAATGGTTGCCATATCGTTCAAGTCCGATTTTCTCATGGATATGTCTCCGATTGGTGTGGCAGTTTACAACATATTTCTACGATCGTTTGTCATCAACAACATGGCCAACCCAATAATCTACGGTTTTTGTGACAAAAAGTTCCGGTCTGAATGTTCTGCCGTCTGCTTAAGTTTCTTTTGCTGGTGTTGTAGACCATAATTATGCATTAAGCAACAGTAATAATCAGTTACGATCGCCTGCACTGACACCTTCAGACGATGACTTCGCTTTTTAACAAATGTTTTAGACAGACTGTACCATGTTTAGCCATCTATTATGTTGGTTAACTTCTGCTGGTGCAGATCGTGATTACGCATGTAGCAAACATATAGACAGACTTGTTGACTGCTGTTGCATAGGATTTTTAAACAGACGACAGTCTTTAAAATGTTTTTATCCGTTTTATTAACCTAGGTTTATCATGTATAAATATCCAAATTAGGAGGTTAAATAGCATTCTTTCATTCTGAGACTAGAACATTAGTCTTAAATTTAGCATTACTTGTTTAGTATTCCTGATCATTTCATTGAAAATTATTGAAATTATTTACATGTATAGCATTTCATACTGAATTTCTTTTCGATCGTTATGTGATGTCATATGTTGTCGCTCCTGTACGTATATGAATGCCATTAACATGAATTATATTATTCAAGTATTTCACCGAACATTAGAGTAATTCCATTTCGTAATTTAACTCATTTATATTAATAGGTTTAATTCTGAGTCTATATTTGCATGCTTAGTTTTATTTATGGCATTCGCATAGTATATATTAAATGCCTTTAATATATAGGTGCATGTGAGGACATTCAATTGCTTTGAACTTTAACATTTGGACGTCGATTTTATGGTGCAAGATTACAGTTAATTTGTTTGCCAAAATATTTATCATTGAATGTCTTTTATGAAGAGATGAACTATAAAGCTGCTTGAAATAAATGGTTTAATTTTATGACGTAAAACCTTGATAAAGCCTTTAAGATTGCAGTATTAGTTAGTTTAGTTTTTGTAAAACAAATAGATGCACCTGTATTTTCTCAACAGATATTTGAATTTAATGTATTTGCAGGTAAAGATATTAAGATATTTCTGATGAAAGATCAATTTAAGTTATACATATATATTGAATTGTTGATATATTGCAGATATGGCTTTTAGATGGCTCTTGATAATACCTTGTTGTATGTCTAGATGGACAGAACTTGATAATACCTTATCTCTGGATCGACGGAACTTGAAAATAATTTTATGTATTCAGTCATTGATTCTTTTCTAGTCAATTATAGGACATTGTGTTATTTTCATTTATATTGTTTTAAAATAGTATTTTTGCAGAAGAGTTTTAAAAGTGCTGTGTTATTATTGTCGTAGAAGCTAAGTTAAATTATGGTATCAAAGAGACCACGGTCTTTAAAGGTACATTTAATGAACTGCCTTTTATTGTATTAATTCTGAATTAACATTTCTTGTTTTAGATAATAGATAATATTAGTACGAGCTTGATTCACAGCCTAGCGGCAAAGCACTGCCTAAAAAGGAGGCGAGTAAAACAACCGGAATGGACCTAATGTGATAAGCGGGATGGACATGACACGATAGCCGGAATGGTCATGACGCGATACCCGGAACAGACATGACGCGATAGCCTGAATGTACATGACGCGATAGCCGGAATGGACTTTGCATGATAGCCGGAGTGGACCTTGCGTGATAGCCGGAATGGACCTTGCGTGATAGCCGGAATGGACCTGACGCGATAGCCGGAATGGACCTTGCGTAATAGCCGGAATGGACCTTGCGTGATAGCCGGAATGGACCTTGCGTAATAGCAATAATGGACCTTGCGTGATAGCCGGAATGGACCTGACGCTATAGCCGAAATGGACATTGCGTAATAGCCGGAATGGACATGACGCGATAGCCGGAATAGACATGACGCGATAGACGGAATGGGCCTTGCGTGATAGCCGGAGTGGACTTGCGTGATAACCGGAATGGACCTTACGCGATAGCCGGAATGGACCTGACGCGATAGGCGGAATGAACCTTGCGTAATAGCCGGAAAAAGCCTGATCTGATAGCCGGGAATAACCTGACGTGATAAGCAGAATGGACTGGATGCGATAGCCGGAATTGACCTGACGTAATAGACGTAAGGGCCCTGACGTGGAAGCCGTAATTGGAATGACGCGATAGTCGGAATGGGCCTGCCGCGATAGCCGGAATGGACATAACGTGATAGCCTGAATGAATCTGATGTGATAGCCGGAATAGACCTGACGTGATTCCCGAAATGGACCTGACGTAATAGCCAGAAGGGACCTGACGTGAAAGCCGTAATTGGAATGACGCGATAGTCGGAATGGACCTGACGTGATAGCCTGAATGAATCTGACGTAAAAGCCGGAATGAACCTGACGCGATAGCCGGAATGGACCTGACGTGATAGTCGGAATGGACCTGACGTGATAGCCTGAATGAATCTGACGTAATAGCCGGAATGAACCTGACGCGATAGCCGGAATTGACCTGACGTGATAGCCGGAATTAATCTGACATGATAGCCGGAATGGACCTCACACGATAGCCAGAATGGACCTGACGTGATATCCTGAATGAATCTGACGTGATAGCTGAAATGGACCTGACGTGACAGCCGGAATGGACCTGACGTGATAGCCGGCATCGACCTAAAGTTATAAGCGGAATGGACCTGACGTGATCAGCGGAATGGACTTGACGTGAAAGCCGGACAAACCTGACGTGGTAGCCGGAATGAACCTGACGTTATAGCTGGAAGAACCTGACGTGATCAGCGGAATGGACCTGACGTGATCAGCGGAATGGACCTTACGACAAAACCGGCCTGAACCTGACGTGATAGCCGGAATGGACATGGCTTAATATCCAAAATGAACTTGACGCGTTGGCCGGAATGGACCTAAAATGATAACCGGAATGAATCTGACGTGATTAGTGGAATGGACATGACGTGATAAGCGGAATGGACCTGACGCGATAAGCGGAATATATTTGACATGATAGCCGGAATGGACCTGGCGTGTTACGGACACAGATAAATGTCATTACGCTTACTTGTTCTGTTAGAGTTGCCTCCACTGAATAAACGTGTGTCTGACATCATTAGTTCCTCTAGACCGCACTTACTCTAATCCAACCAATCAGCATTTACTATTTCATTGTATATTACCATCAAAAGTACCTTTATAACTTCTTAAACATTATTTCCCCGAGGCAAAGTGGATCTTACCTAATCGGGTAAGAGTCAATGAATGGTGTGTTAAACTGACAATCATGGGATAGTTACACACCCTGATGATTGCGTAAAAAACCTCAAGGCATAAGGAACGCCCAATATTTCGTTGCAAGACGTAAACTCCAATATTTCGTTGTAGAATGTTAACCCCAATATCTCGCAAGACGGAACCCTATTATTTTGATACAAGACGGAAACACCTTTATTGCGTTGCAAGACGGAACCCCCAATATTACGTGGCAAGACGAAACCCCAATATTACGTTGCAAGACGGAACCCCTAATATTACGTTGCAAGACGGAACCCCCAATATTACGTTGCAAGACGAAAAATCCCCCAATATTACGTTGCAAGACGGAACCCCTAATATTACGTTGCAAGACGAAACCCCCAATACTACTTTGCAAGACGAAACCCCCAATATTACGTTGGAAGACGAAACCTCCAATATTACGTTGCGAGACGGAACCCCCAATATTACGTTGCAAGACGGAACTCCCAATATTACGTTGCAAGACGGAACCCCCAATATTACATTGCAAGACGGAACACCCAATATTACGTTGCAAGACGGAACCCCCAATATTACGTTGCAAGACGAAGAAACCCATAATATTACGTTGCAAGACGAAACCCATAATATTATGTTGCAAGACGAAACCCCCAATATTACGTTGCAAGACGAAACCCCCAATATTACGTTGCAAGACGGAACCCCCAATATATCGTTGCAAGACGGAACCCTCAATATAACGTTGCACAACTGAACCCCCCAATATAACGTTGCAAGACGGAAACCCCCCAATATAACGTTGCAAGACGGAAACCCCCAATATTACGTTGCAAGACGGAACCCCCAATATTACGTTGCGAGACGGAAACCCCGATATAACGCTGCACAAACTGAACCCCCAATATAACGTTGCAAGACGAAACCCCATTATCTTGTTGCAAGACCGAAACCCCCAATATTACGTTGCAAGACGGAACCTCCAATATTACGTTTCAAGACGAAACCCCCAATATTGCGTTGCAAGACGGAACCCCCAATATTGCGTTGCGAGACGGAACTCCCAATATTACGTTGCAAGACGAAACCCCTAATATTGCGTTGCGAGACGGAAACCCGCTGTACTTCGTTGCAAGACGGAACCTTTAGTAATTTGTTGCATAACGGAATTCCAAACCTTTCGTTATTAACGATGTATTTATGTTGTTTGTCTCTTATTGATTGTGTTTAACCATTGGCTTGATATCCTTCCGCTTAAAACATAAGACTTAACACTTAAAATCGTTTATATCCGATCTAACTACCCCAAAATATCGGGATTGTAGGTCGGATTTATATATAAGTATTTAAGATGGTGTCTAAATATGGTTGTTACAATTAAAACCGCAGCCATTGGTCTAGATTATAGTAAATACATGGTTGGTTCCAAGAGGGGGGGGGGGGTCATCCGGTGTAATATTAAATGTTGACTTTGTTGAAAATAAGCGTTAATAAATGACACTGTCATTTCAACATTAAATTTTAATAAAAACCGTTGTTGAAAAGTGATCAGTGTTGAAGTTGTATCAGAAATGGGATACCTTTTTAACGATTAATGAAATAAACGTCAGAGATCGGCTGTACAACGAAAAATACTTGATTCTTTTTAGTATAGTACCAATGTTACCTCGGGTTAAAACCATTATTATACTAGTTGTGGGACGGGAGATGGGAGTTACAATACTAGCGCGTTATTAATCAACCACGAGTGAACTTTTCAAAGACACCAGTAATTAATCAGCTATTCACAGCGTTTGCATTCTTAACAAATTAACGCACTTCCAAATGTTTCAAATTTACACAAAACACCTCTATCTACTTTTGCCAAAGGTTTGGAGTTCAGTCAATTTGAACGCCTGTGTGGGTAATTGACTATTGCGTATTTGTTTCGAAAATCTCCCGCAGAGAATTAAAATGGTGACATTTTGTATAAATTGGCTCGTTTTGTAGATAAGACTGGACACTTCTTTTGTGCTCCGCTTAATCTTTAGTTATTATATATCTTTGTTATTTTAACTGAGAACAATGAAGCACCCGCCAGTGTAATAATCTGTTCTTATACAATCAGTTTTTCTTTGTAAGATACAAATTCAAAGAGTGAACGAGATACTTGACTAGAACAATAGTCAGTATATTTCGGGTCATGGGAAAATACTGATTAATTAATTTTACGCTGGGACCAGGGACATTTAATAGCACTATTACAATTATAAACGGAACTCTATAGAAATTAAAATCAACATGAGAATATGTTTTTAGACTGAAAGATATTGTTCATTATCAATCAAAATTATATTCAATAAATACATGTTCAATAACCAATATAAAGTTCAAGTTTGAAATAACTTAATACATATTATATGACCGAATAAAATATGACTAATACATAACACAAAGCAAAAAGTTATGGAAAGCATGTATCAATACATGTTATCATTGTAATAGTTATAATACAAAAATATTTTATTGTATATACAAAACTTATTTAAAATACCGCTGCACTCTTACAGATTGGCCATTTAGACTTTTTTTGAAGTTTTGGTCTGGGAATGAGCCAAGATTTTGCGTAAATGTTTGAAAACGGTGATATTAGACTGCTGGTAAAATATCAGGTCGCAGATTTTAACATTTACGCTTGAAAAGTGATGTTTTATAGATAAAAGCGTTACTAACGCTTTAAGCAAATGAAACAAATCGTCACTTTCCAAACAATTGAGAGCTGTTCTATTGTGTGTTATCCTCTATGACTAATTTGAAAACATTGTTGCCAAAAGCAGCTGATTCTGAAATAAAACAAATAAAAAAGTTGTCAAATCGGTCAATCTATGAGCGTGCAGCTTTCAGTACATGGAATTAAAGTTAAACCGCATCAATATTTATTTAGTTTCAGTAAAGTTATGGCTCACGACTTAGCTGAAACATAGTATATGTTATTTATAAGTTTATCATTTACTATTCCAAATTCCAAATAGGAACAAGACGTCGCGAATGTTTTGAAACGTAACTAAAAGGATGCAGATACATTAAATCAGGATACCAAGTTTGAGGTACGTGGATATAAGCCTTCAGTTTTTGAACGAAATCGGATTTTCAGCTTAAGGTCACCACGACCTTGACATTTGAGCAACTGACATGACAAAAGTAAGGCCATGTTTAATAGATCTCTACCAAGTTCGAGGTATCTTGGCCTGAGCGTTTTTCATATATTGATCGGACACCGATTTCCAGCTGAAGGTAATATTAAGGTTACCACAAATCTAATTATCCGGGATTTATCCAGACCATATTGATAAAAATGTTCACTTCGACAATTTTAGGGAAAGGGGAGGGTGTTTGAGCGACCCGCCACTGGATCGTAATGTATATTTATAATAAAAGAATAAACTATATGCGTTGTTGATATGTTTACTCCAATGTAAAAAAACCCTAAGAATTAAATCATTTATAATTAAATGCACTTTTACTAAACTAAGATTTACACACATGTATGTATACATATCTATACATCTTTGTTTGAGCAAATGTCACTTCAAATCAATTAGATTTACCTTCAAATTTATCATATATCAAATATACAAGATACAAAATAAAATTATTTCTTTTTAAAGTCGGGTATATGATAACAAGAAAACATTAGCCCATTGAGCTATTTTCTAACATGAATAACAAACATACAAAACAGTACCTGAAAGTAATAGCTTATAGTTAAAATAGGTACCAATATTGGAACAAGTATTTACAAAAGCTGTTCCTTATTATATATATTCATGTAACAATTAAAAAACGTAAGATAAATTTGAGCACTGAACAACAGTGATAATTTAACATCAACTAGTTTTCCCGACAATCCACATGCGCACGGTTCCGCTAATATGCATACCACTGTAAAATGGTTGGTTCTTGAGTGTGACTTATTATTAATGGATAATCATATACAATTAAATAGCAAAAGTAGCATGATATATATAGGAATTACAGCATGGTTCATTGATGTGTAGTTGGTAAAAATGTAATCATAATCTAGCTTGATAGGAAAAATCTTTGGAAGGCGTTACTTAGAGGTGGCATTGAATTTATCATGTTATTTAAATTTAGATTTTGCTGATATTATCATAAACAATAGCGTACGAGAGCATGGTTTCTTCCGTGATTAGATCAATCTCTACATACAGGTAACCACATAAAACCCTGCCTGGCCACTGTTCTGTTAATATCAGCACCTATCACTGTGTAAGAATGTTAATATGTTGGTATATGTAATTCACCCCTCAAACACAAAATAGTATAAACCCCAGCCGTACATTCTTGATTGTATATACTTATTAACATTAAAGTGTTTTCCGGTTTTTCTGTGTTCCGACCTCTTTCACCAGAAGTTTTTCTGTGGGTAACTCAAACCAGAAGTATCTCAACTGAATTCCTGCGATTTGATTGGCGGAAGGGTTATCGTGTGAGCCTATGTAACTGTTGGGTTACGTACAGTTCCTACATGATCATTGAAAAACATCACCCGAAACGTTTTTTCCTGAACTTTGATAAATCGGGCCCTAAGGTTCGTAAACCAAGATGTAAGAAAACGTAACCTACAAGTTTGAGAACAAGTTATTATATACCCAATAAATGTGCCCAATATTTGTATAACGTTATAACACAAACGTTTTGGGTGTATCATTATGTTTCCTCTTTCTTTAATCAGTTTTTACAATTGTTTGTTAAAAAAATGTTTTTTTTTTTATCAAACATATGTTTTATTTTATAATAAATGTTGTCTGGTCCATTTTGATCACGGGATCCTCTATGGTAGAGAATTGAGACCTATTCCACGCGACGTCAATCACGTGCATGCGACTATTGGGATCGACTACAGTTGGGGTGGTTACCAATATCGATCCCGATTGGATCTAAGATTGGTGTAGCTAATTGGAGTGTTTGGTATAAATAACTAACATATAAAATTGATACATTCAGTGAAACATGACCATATTATTGACTATGTTTGCTATTGGATACTAGAATTGATTAGTTTTCAACGAGGGTCAACTTTTCACGCGACGAAGGAACATGAATTAACGATAGGGGTCCGGGTTTAACGTGATTGTACGTTTTTTTAAATACACATCAGATACAAATCATAAAAGTATGTCTGATTTTTTGTGAACAAATTGTCAGGGGGCCATTTCAAAAATGATTTTATGAATAAAATAATTATTCTTAAATCTGTATAAACGTTACGAATGGCAACATAATAATTTGATTTTCTTCAATTTGTGCTCATTATTTATATGTTTATATCTATTTATACTAATTTATGATTGTTCAATTCTCTCATATATTAGCAAATTGATAAAACTATGAATGGCATTTTCAATTAACGACAAAAAACGACAAAGCTCATGATTAATACTGCCCCAATGGCGATAGGGGCTTACTCTATTGGCGACTGCGGACAACAGTATGTTGTACGACAAGGCATTTAAGGGTATAAAGTCCAAAATATACCGTTTACACATATATGTTATACATATGGGCCCACCGTACATATTTTATGATTTCATCCATAGTATATGATATAATCTACTAGTCAAATGACAAATTACGGGTGCAACGAAAGTTACTTAAGAAAATAATGGATGCATCTCTATTTTCCAGAAGATCACGTTAATTAAAATAAAACTTGTATTCAGCCAGGACCAACGCTGTATTATATGTTACTTTATGTTTTAATTACATAGCTCATTGAAATAGTTAGAACATTAATTAATTATCAATGATTTTAAATGATGCTTAATGAAAAATATAAATGGTTTTAAATTCACAGCTAGGTGATCTGTACATTTACATTCTTATGACCGAGGAAAATGTATATGGACATAAACAGTGAATACAGTACAGCATTTCAAAACGAAATTTTGTTCCAAGTATCAATGTTTCTAAAGTCTAGTAAATTACGCCAGCTCGTTAACGTTTTCTGACAATGATCATCATCATTGCATACCTAAATGTTTTCTGACAATTAGTACAAAATTGAAACCCAAACATTTAATTAACAGCCTAATAAATGCTTCACCCGGCGACTGGTCTTATATTTTATTACATCTATTGTACATTATATCAAACAAAATCTCCAGTCTTCTTTTGTTTTTATGAGAGCACTCTTTGTGTCTTTTCAAGTGCATACAAAGAAGTAGCAGACGGTCCTGACTTTGGATTGAATGAGGACATTTTGAAAACCCGCACGAGGGTCGTTCTAGCTACTGTTTATTGTAGAGAATACAAAAAGTAAACTCTTAATGATTAAGAATGACGGAGCGAGTGAAGCGAGCGATTTCCTTCCTAGGCATTAAGACTTCCCCTTCATGTTCTAAATGTCTTAGATTTTATAACCTGTTTCCAGCAGGCGAGCAACCAAATATTAGCTTCATTTCTGTTAAGTTGTAAAACTACAAGTCTTAAGCTTGGTACTTATTGATGGGTTAGTTCGCATTTAAAATAAATGCTTCAATGAAAATGTCCATGTTCACTGTAAGATTACGTATGTTTATGCTATAGATACGTATGTTCATGAAAGCATTGTTATAATAAATAGTATTTTTCAAACAGAATGTTGTGGACTGTTATTTATAAATCATCGTCATTAGTGAAATTTAATTAAAAAAAACTTGTTGTTTATTGTCAGGTTTTAAGAACGGAACAGAAATAGTATAAAGGCTCGTACAACGTACAGCGTTTACAATATAATCACCATGTTAACGTATAAATTAAATAAATACACATACATGTATATAAATGCTCTGCATTTTACAATCACGTTTAATATACGCATGAGGGTTACCTTGTATAGCATGAATCACGGTTGATTGTATCAGGTACATCGATGCATAAGCCAACCATTCACTAAACCTCAGATTCACTTACTAGTCAGTACCGAAACAAACATATGTCTTATGTTGTAGCTAATCCTTACAAGATGCTTTTGCGGTGCAAATGCTTCATGACCGACAAATGGTCATGTGATGGCGTTGGTGGGGACACCAAACGCCAGGCTAACAGATCGGTCACGCGTCAGTTTTGCTGTATAGAAAAAGCCGACGACTTTTACATATGAGAGGCAAATCATTTGCAAAGCAGTGTTTTAGTTTAGTACATGTTTGTTTTCAAATATAAAATGCAACGAGGTATTAGACAACCTGACATTTCTTAATCACCGCACAATAAAAGGAAACATAAGCGTCCGTATTTCCGTATCTCCGGGTAGCAGGTTTATTGCATTTTGCAAATGGCTTATTTCAGACAAAATGCAGCGGTTTGACGAAATATACTGTCACATAGAAGTCTACTTATGTTGATTTACATGGCGACCACAAACATAGTGATGCGGTCATTCAACCAGCACAGTCCGGCAGCAACGTGGCAAACGAAGAAATAAACGTTCCCAATGACGATGATGAGGTCAACCGAAAGCAGTACGCTACAAACTCATTCTTGGACGTTACCAGATAGTCAATAACATTGAAATTATCTGTGGCATTCTTAATTTGAATAAAGTGATGAAGTTCTTTTTAACTAAATTTTGAATGACCCTCCAACAAAGTGTTCTTACCTTCACCGATTTTGAAATCACGCCGTATACCACTGATCTGGAGAATCTTTTCATTTCCATATTTATCACGAACCTTCAGAGTAATCGGATGCATTTGTGAATTTTATAAGAGAATCATTTCCTGTGCTTGAAAATCCTTTAATATGACTGCAATTATTATTGATATTTTCATGAGATAGAAATAAAGCGGTGATGTGAGGATTCACTCTTTACTAAGGTAATTAGAATCAAGACAACTCATTTCAATTATAAAAGGACATCATTTCGTTCCGAGTGCATGAATAAATTTAGTACCAAGAAAATTTCATTTTTTATAATATTAATTTCTTTCATATACTCAGACTTTAACAGTTGTCATATAGATTTGATGTTTGTTGTTTTGAAACACTTCAATGCCATTTTCGATGCTTTTATTTACTTATGTTGCAGACAAGTCGATGTCATATACTTATAAACACTAAATGATTGTCGAAAGACGAATGCCGACCATAAACTAATAAAGAAGCTGTTGCCACTAAAGAACTCGAATGGGATATTATCACGATAGCTGGTAAAATGGAGGATTACAAGAAAATATTGACAACACCCGGAAGCCAAAACTGGCTTAAGGGGTCGGTGGCTGTGAACATTACAAAGCAAGGACTTGCTTCGTTTGCTTGTAATGTTTGTGATGACATTCGCACCGAAACGTTAAAAATAGCAATAAAACATCTTGTTCCTGACCTCTGTGAGAACTGCTCCATTGTTGAAGTAATACCGTGCGACCCTAATAACAAGATTTGCAATGCATGACAATGCCGTTTTCACAAGAGTCGTATGTTTCGTCCGTGCCTTATAATAAAATGTAACGATTATCGTAACACTGTTTCCGACAAAATCCATAAAAGGATGGATATAGGTTTAATTTGCAATAGCTGTAGGACAGTAGAAATTGTGCAGTGTAATCCAAGAAATAAAGTCTGCGATTCGGGAAGGTGCAAATTTCACATGGACCAAAATACGAAGATATTAATCCCAACAAGGCCATGCCCAAAAAACATTTGTGATACGCTCCGTGATGTCATAGAACAGAAACACAGATTTGGGAAACCATCATGGAAGAATACTGATGCAAGGAAATGGTGTGTAAACGCGTGGGATATTGCCAAGTGCTTTATGCCCCCAGATGGCTACGCAGATGTGGACAATGAGGACGATACTGACTTAAACGGGATAATTAGTGTCTACATCAACTGTAAAGAATTTCAACAGTAATTTACCGCTGACCTATCCCTTCAACGCAATCTTTGCACCAAGGTACGTAGAGTGTAATGCCTTATTACTTACATCAAAGTTATAGCGCAATGCATTCTCTACACAAACTTAGCTTTTAAAGTTTATACTTTATTGATAATCAAAGTGACGCAAAACATTCGTCAGATTTTGACCTTAAATATGAGTTACTGAATAATGTGTTACAGAAATATTGAGAAATGTCAAATAGTTCCATTTACGAACTTGCTACCGTGAACTCACGTCCTTTACCGCACTTAATACCCTTAGCTTTTGGTTTAGTGCAATCATTTCATCACTTTTGTTTTAAGATAATTTACTCACTTTATTCCTTCAGCTTTCGATCTATTTACTAATTTTAAACATTTGTTTTCGGTCAATTTTCGCAATTTATACCTGTTGCTTTGGACAAATTACGTACTTTAAAATTTAGCACGCCCATTCTGACATTTCGTATCGTATCTCACGTCAATTTATGCACTTGTCACCTTCATGTAATGTCCATATCTACACTGCACAAATATATGAAGTCAAGATAACGTCCATTTACATCACTTTGCACATCAACGAGCAAAGGTCCGTTTGCGCAAAGATATGCCTTTAGAAAAGGTCTTTTATACGCACTCGTTACCTTTCGATAACTTCAATTTACGCATTTCATAGATATTATAAATTTCAACTATGGTAGGTATTTGAATGGAGAAATATATTTTGACAAATAAGATGTATACATAAGGTAACAGCTGGCTTTATTTTACGATTGTTGAGTAATACAAAAAAATATGTACAGCATTTATTGATTTAACATCATGTGGGGTTAATTAGCGTATGAAGCTGGGCAACATGTTATATATAATAAGATCTAAGTATACAAGTGTTATATCACATGTTTACTATGCTTGCGACCGTAAACGAGTAACTAACGTTAAACATTAAGCTCTTGTCCGTATTCGGTTAACGGATGTAATACCCTTGGCTCACGTCCATTAACGGCTTACGACGTCATACCTTAAGCTCATATCAATGTCATAGCATTACTTTACATCCATTTAAGGAATATATTGCGGGGTTTATGCCATTATCTTTTACACCAATAGTTCATTATTTTATTCAGGAGTTGTTACAAATTATTCATTTCATGTCAGAAAAGCTTACAGTTATTATTTCTCACCTATTCCATAAATGGAACGACCCGACCGTAAGCGGAAACAGTTTAACAATTTACGTCACAATAGCTCGACAAAGACCAACCACTTGAAATAACTTTGATTCAAAACGTAAAATTTTAACACTAATGACTTCATTACATTTCACATATCATTAATTAAATCTTTATTAAATGTCAATTTAAGTTTTTCGACGCATTCTGACACCATATATAAATACATAAATAACAAGATGAAGTAGATTCAATCTTCATGTATGTTGTTATGCGTTCATTCTAAATCCGAACATATCCGAAGAAGTTGCGTTCATCAGAATTATTCACAATTGACGAAAGGCAGTTCATTTAAAGCAACTGTGCACCAGATGATCAATTTGCAAGGAAAAGAAAATTGTCAAAAACTGATATAAACATGGTTTCAATGTGTACAATGCATTGAAACTTACTAACTGAAGTACCACATAGTTTACAATGTATTTAAGTTTAGCAGTTATTTCGTATTTTTCCATTAAAAAAGATTACTGGGTATGTCTACCTGCCAGTAGTAGAATTCATTCCTTATGCGTGATTGGCTAGTCGATGTTATCACGTGATATTACTGAGATAGGTCTATAGCTAAATTATGTCACCCGAGTATAGTACGCCGTCGTAACTCAGTGGATACGACGCTGGTCTGCAATTTGGCGACACGGGTTCGAACTCGGTATCCGACACACTTTTTTTACATTTCGGTACTTTTCTGTACAATTATAATATCAAAGCGTAACACATTCTATTAAATAATTGTCCTGAGATTCGTTACAGAAAAAAAAACTTTTTTGGTGCCAATCTGGTGTACAGTCCCTTTAAAGTGTATGTATTAACAGTTAACGATGTACGCTATACCTTTATTTCACGAATATACGGTGAACAGACGTTCAACCATTAGCGCACGACCATAACCGGTTAAAGTTCCTTAAGTTTGCTTTCGTAAAAAAATAACGACGGTATTTTTCCTTGAACTTTTACCCATAAATTGTTGACGTTAAACCTTAAGCTTGAGTCCATTTATGGTTATATTCTACATAACATTATCTTACATCTGGCAACAGATAAGTGGCACTATAGCTTTAACCACGTTTAAGTATGGTCAACTGACGCATTATCATTAGCTGCGTTCACTAACGGTTAACAGACCTTACACCTTTCGCCCATAAATAGTTAACGACGGGCGTTTTACCTTGAGCTTACATCACTATTCACAATATAATGATTCCCTTACGCAGGTCCGAGATGTTGGGAAGCATGTCCGCCATGCCCCGAAACCGGAAGTTACTGACGATAACTTGAAAGTCTGGTTTACAGACCTGAAGGCCTTATTATCTGACCCAACATTTCACAAAGCAAATCCCCGTGCGCAAGATGCCATAGACCAGCTTGATAAGGTAAGACGTTGTGGAATACGTTCTATATATAAAGGATCGCTTTAATGTTCGAGGTGTACATGAACTTTATGGGTTTTTTTTCTATTTTTGTGTACGTCGGCGTACACATGTGGTTAGTAATTAATAATTTCAGAGCTCCTCAGCCATTTTTATCGCAAACAACACCAGATGTATGCCGGGACATCAGTAGAAGAAGCTCGTAACATTTGGAATGATATGATTAATTAAATGTAGTGTTTAGCTTGTAATTGTTGATCTAAGTTTTAATTAAAGACTTAGTTAAAGGCCTAGTTTATGGAATGTTTGGCGTTTTTTGTTAATTGCACTTGGTGTGAGTAGGGGCAAATTTCCTGTGTATTTGATTATTGGCTCAGGGCCATTTAAGTTTGACACTTTGAGAGAAGATTATCGCATTGTCTCACTTTTACATGAGAGGAAAATGGCCGAGGAGTTCCGAATGTAATAAATATAGACATACTAATTTTCTTTACAGCTGGAGAGTGACGACTGTGTGATTCCACCTTCAGACATCAAAGCAGCACTTGAAGGGCTAGAGAGGAAAGCGATTGACCTTGTTGACGTGCTTCAGAGGAAAACAGATGAAGGCGTCCTTGCTTTACAAACGGCTGAAAATATAGCCACTCAAAACATAAAATCGTTGAATGAAAGTGATCAGTCCTTATTTAAATCAGGTCAGTGTTTTATTTTGTAATAAAGTTAATGCTTTCTGCAAGAAAGCTTCACTGAATTTTCTTGCGTGCCTTTTTGCGTTCATACTACGGAATGCCGTTAAGGCTATCGCCTGTGAATGTGTTGATCTGAAACGCGATACTCGATAGTACGATAATGAAAACGCGAAATCATGAAACTACGATAACGAAAATACGACAGTACGATGATTAAAATGCGACAGTACGATTACGAAAACGCGATAATACGACAGTATGATGATAATAATGCGATATACTATTGTTGTTTCACCATCGTATTGTCGCGTTTTCATCATTGTAGTGTCGTGATTTCACGTCTTCGTTATCGTAGTATCGTACTGTCGAGTTTTCATCATCCTATTATCGTACCCTAGTGTCGCGTTTTAATCATCGTTCGGTCGTGTTTTCCTCATCGTACTGTCGCGTTTTCATCATCCTACTGTCGTGTTTTCATCATCCCACCGTCGCGTTCACCTCATCGTTCTGACGTGTTTTCATCATCAAATTGTCGCCCTTTAATTATCCTACTGTCGCGTTTTCATCATCCTACTGTCACGTTTTCCTGACCGTACAGTCGCGTTTTCATCACCCTACTGTCGCATTTTCATCATCCTACTGTCGCATTTTCATCATCCTACTGTCGCGTTTTCATTTTCGTTCTGTCGTGTTTTCATCATCCTACCGTCGTGTTTTCATCATCCTACTGTCGCGTTTTCATCACCGTTCTGTCGTGTTTTCATCATCGTTCTGTCGTGTTTTTATCATCGTTTTGTCGCGTTTTTTATTACCGAACTGTCTTCTAATCACCATCGTATTATCGCGTTTTCACCATCGTACTGTTGCGTTTTCACCATTGTACTATCGGGTTTTCATCATCGTACTTTTGACATCCGGTGCGCATGCGCATAATGTCAGATGCAGGTGTGCGTTTCAGAAGGATTTTACAATCTGCCATTATCGGAATTGTACGATCATAAAAACGACCAACTTAATGTTAATCATACATTCCTTTAACAAACGTCTTGTTAATTCTCCATTTGATTGGAAAAACTAACAATAGCGAACCGCTAGAGCGAATGACAAAGACTGAAGTAAAGTGACGTAACGTCAAATTAACCTGAGCACCTGCCTTTTTTTATCAATGATACTAATACAACCACCACCTCCACCACCACTACTAGTACTACTACCGAAAAAAATATAGGCTGTATTCTTAGAACAATAGCGTCTAGAATGATCCACAAACATTTCTTCTAAGAACACGACATAATAATGAGTGCTTTCTAGTGACTATGATGAATTAGAAGTTTCTGCAGGGGAACCCGACCCTCCCTTATAATGATGATGATGATGATGATGATGATGATGATGATGATGATGATGATGCGACTACGACGACAACAATGATAATAAAACAAATCATAATGTGACTAAAACGACGACGACGACTAAGGTGATGAAAATGATATGATAATCCGACACGACGACAATGATGATAATACAAGTAATGATAATTCGACGATCACGACTAGGATGATGATAATTATAATAACAATAATGCAACGACGACATATTGCTAAACATGATGCGACGATGACTAAAA
Organism: Mya arenaria; assembly: GCF_026914265.1. NCBI lineage: Eukaryota > Metazoa > Mollusca > Bivalvia > Myida > Myidae > Mya > Mya arenaria. The sequence continues at coordinate 72,484,269 of NC_069131.1, forward strand.
TGGTGATAACGATATATATGATGCGTAATTGTCATAGTTGATGATGATGATGATGATGATGATGATGATGATGATGATGATGATCGTACTGTCGTTTGGTCACGTTTTTATCATCGTACTGCCGCGTTTTCATCATCGTAGATTCGTGATCATCGTTTTCATCATCGTCCTATCGAGTATCGCGTTTCAGATCAACACATTTACAGGCGATGGCCCTAACGGCATTCCATATTATACCGCCTGGGCACATGTAACCAATCCTTTAAAAACGCATTCTCATTTAATTAGAAAAGAGTGTCACTTTAATAAGATGGATTGTGTTGGATACATTATACGTAGTGAAGTAGTCAATATACTTCAAAATAACGTTTGTATCAGTCACTGGGGCTCCAATGAGACTAAATCCCCGATACTCGCAAATAACGTCAAAAGCGCCCGCAGAGAGCATGTTTTCAGGCTTACTAAACAAGTGATATTCCCTTTATTGTGATTGAAGTCAATTAAACGTTTTCGAAAAAAAGAATGCTGAAATTTTTTGTTGAAAATGATTTAAAAATGGAAATATATTTACATAATTTTATTAATTGATCTGTTTACTTTTAACACTGTCGGAACATTTGACGGTTTCTGTTGAAAGGGGGGTATTTTTGCCTTTAAGTGCAACTACTTTTCTAAATTGATACATGCACATGTACAACAAACATCATCATTGAGAAATAAACTTTTAACTGCTTACTAAATAATGCATTTATGGAAAATATTAACTACCGATAACGAGATTGTAACCGTGTAAAAAATGGCTGAAACGCACAAATATCAATTAACTGGTAAGTCAATTTACAGAAATCGTCTCATAAGGCAGAAACACAGTGTTTCCTGTACCTTTCATTCAAATTAAGCCAAATTTATCATTCGTAAAACAATTGTTTTCGATATTTATACATCCTTTTCGGTAATTAAAACAATTTCATGAATTGTGGTACATCTTATTTGGGAGTAGCAACACATCTTTAAATTATTAAGGAAGTGTGCTTTGATAAACTGTTTGTTATTTCATACACCAAAAGAAGGCATTGGGCAAATACGCTCTGTTATAACTAAAACGCTTTTCTTTACGGCAGCCATCTTCACAACATCCCTCCTTTTATTTTCACTGCATTACGTCTGCCATCTTGTCTATGGTCGTCAAACATACCTCATAACCATTCAGACGTATGACACATCCTTCCGTTTATTTCCCCGCGTTACGTCAGCCATTTTGTCTATGGTCGTCAAACATACCTCCTATCCATTCAGACGTATGACACATACTTCCGTTTATTTCCCCGCGTTACGTCAGCCATTTTGTCTATGGTCGTCAAACATACCTCCTATCCATTCAGAAGTATGACACATCCTTCCGTTTATTTTCCCGCGTTACGTCTGCCATCTTGTCTATGGTCGTCAAACATACCTCCTATCCATTCAGAAGTATGACACATCCTTCCGTTTATTTCCCCGCGTTTCGTCAGTCATCTTGTCTATGGTCGTCAAACATACCTCATAACCATTCAGAAGTATGACACATCCTTCCGTTTATTTCCCCGCGTTACGTCTGCCATCTTGTCTATGGTCGTCAAACATACCTCCTATCCATTCAGAAGTATGACACATCCTTCCGTTTATTTTCCCGCGTTTCGTCAGTCATCTTGTCTATGGTCGTCAAACATACCTCCTATCCATTCAGAAGTATGACACATCCTTCCGTTTATTTTCCCGCGTTACGTCAGTCATTTTGTCTATGGTCGTCAAACATACCTCCTATCCATTCAGAAGTATGACACATACTTCCGTTTATTTTCCCGCGTTTCGTCAGTCATTTTGTCTATGGTCGTCAAACATACCTCCTATCCATTCAGAAGTATGACACATCCTTCCGTTTATTTTCCCGCGTTACGTCAGTCATCTTGTCTATGGTCGTCACATATACCTCATATACTATAAGACGTATATCACATCCTTCTACACAACTCCCCGCGTTACGGCAACCATCTTGTCTATGGTCAAACATACCTCATATCCTTTCAAACTTACGACACACCCTTACACAAATTTCCCAGCGAATTTTGTAAAACGTTTTAACTCTATTTAAAGATTGAATAATTGAACTCACGATCATCGAAATAAAAGTGCTTGATATAAAGTAATTGTTTGCTCTGAAACCCAAGATTTTGAGGAAAAATGGTCCACATGTTACAAAATGTTGCGTTACATCGAACTTTTGATGTTCTATTCTAATAACGACGATGCAAATTACTGATAAGAAATATATAAATCAAAATTGCAAATACGATTTTATTCCATTTAAACACGTTTCCCAAATGCATGTATATTTGTTCATCAGAAAAGCCTTAGGTAAACATCCTCTTATTAACGGCTAATTGACGCCTTGTGGGAACGAGGCGCTCTGTATGAAATGCCGGTGCTCCGCTGAGTTATTAAGTAATATCCGTGTAAATAGACGTACATCGTGCTTATCTAAAATTGTATTTAAGGTTTTAAAAAAGCACAATGCACGTCTAATTACACGAATATTAATTTATAACTAATGATAGAATGTTTTTTAACATAGTCAAAACTTTGTAAGGAAAGTTGGTATTAATTTCGTAATTTCTAATTTCTCTGAAAGATAATACAACAACACGTTGATCAACATGTGTACAGCTTGTTCTCTAGCTGTGAATATAATACATAATTTGTATTTATTAAAGCCTAGAATACAACAATTCGGATGTCTGTTGTTTCATCTTAAGTAACGTTATGCAGTTACTTACCTTATTTAGTGCATGATGCCGTTCAAAGCACGTTTCGTATCTTATTTGTAAGTATTAGTTGCATGTAACCCTGAGTGATTCGGGTGATATGTTTCCGTTTGTGATATTAATGATATCGTTTAAAACAGTTTATAAGCAATAAACGTTAAATTGTTATGAAAGATTGTTCTGAATGATGAAATTTTGAAACGTCTTCGACCAGAGACGTAATTTATTTATAGAAAAGCGTAGCAGAAAACATTTTCAGCGGTCTAGTGTTAGCGATATTGTTGTGCCGTGAGTTTTTAACTATAAACCCGTTATTTGACACCTATGGGGAATTAGCTATTGAAGTCCAAACCAAATCCTTTTCACGAAGCAAGTTCTTCTCACGATTTTATTCTGTTGTTCTTTCCTTAACAAATACTTGATGCAATAACACAGTATTTGTAGTCCAAAAATTAACACCAAATATATTGTATAACAGCGACAACGCTATAGTTTGCTGGACTGTGGTAAAACCATCTCCGAGCTCAGACAAATTTCAAGAGTCCGTTTTCTATTAAGAACTACCTTTTTTCTCTCCTCTCCTCTCAACATTTAAAAATCTGTTATCTTATATTGTGCGGCTCGGTCATGCATTACATAAATTAAACTAATAGAAAAACAGGAAATACTTCAAAAAGATTGTCAGCTCAGCTCAAACTAATTACTTCTGATTTCAAATAGTTCAAAACATGTCAAGGTTCTAAGTTAGATACAAAGAAACAATAATACAGTAAGCTAAGGTCAGTATGGCTTCGACTGACACCTCCTTTGTTTGGCAATTAGCAACATCCTAAATCGTTGGCGTTTGCCAACCTGTTACAAACACAGTTGCATATTTCAAATAACAGGTGTAAAAACATCTAACAAATAGTTTGTAATCAACCCAACGCTGAAATTATGGAAATGGTTTCAATTAACAAAACAATTTTAACCAAAGTATGGCATGACGTACAGCATAACAATATGGTTGACTACTACACGGCATTATCTCCCATCTGAACATATATTTTAAAGCTTTAACCGTAAAATAGAAGTAACCTATATACTTAATAGTTTTCCAAACGCCAGGCAATGACCGACACAATGCAAATAAGACGTAAAAATAGTTTAATCCAAGACTTGATTCTGTCAAAAACAGAATTGTACATCATCCCGTCAAAAGTACGATCCGATTTTACTGTAAATATTAGAATAATTTTGTATTCTTTGCAACAAATGCATAAATTATACTGTTAAAAATCATTCAACTGTAATAAAAAAAAATCTTAAATATGATAACAAAAAACCAGTTATATCATGTTGATGAAAAGTATTTATTCATGATTCATGGGTCAATATCATCTGCGTATCTGCAATTACTTAAATAGTGCTTAAAATAAAATATATATATCGCAATATATCCAATATACACATTGCCGCACGAGAGTAGTCACGTGGTGTTTGTAATTGACACCGGAAAAAATATTTAAAAATAATATTAAAAGAACCGTATCGCAATATTTCACGTTACGGATACATATATCACAGTGTACATCACGATCGGCTTCTCGGCGTATCATTCCCACTCTATTTGTAAGACACAGACTGGACGAGAGCCGTCACGTGGTGTTTAATTAAAACCGATGAAAGAATATTATTTAAAAAAGCTATTTTTATAATTCGTTTGTCATTCATTTCCAACGAACTTTACATGCTAAATTTTGGCACCCTTTGATGTGTTGCATCAATGGTCTTTCTATCATCGAATTGTATTTATAAAACGTTTATTTATTTTACAATACATTCATGTGTATTTAAAAATGTGTGTTTCGGGCAGGGATCTTACTTAAGAAATATAACACACCACTGAGGGTCATATGACATTATAAGGACCGGCCATTCAGCCACCACTGGTGTATATGGACTCAGGCACTAGCCGAGATCCATTCACCTTCGGGGGCTGACTGACCGGTCCTTAATATGCCATATGGCCCGAGGTGGTGTGTTATATTTCTTATATTATACCGAACACTTTTCATTATAAGTCAATATTTTTAAAGCGATTTAAATGTGTTTTTTAACAAACCTGATAATGTTTACTTGCGACATGTTTTTCGCCGTTGTGAAAATAGCAAGCCGCACTATCAAATCTTATGACATCAGCGGTCCATATTACATTTTCGGCGAGGTCCAGACCGGCCCAAAATATAATATTGACCGCTGACGTCATAAAACTGAATTTTCATCAAAATACTGTGATATACGAACCGATCGAGATTATATATATAAAGAAGGGATAAATTTATGTGAGGTATAATATACGATATTAGTAATCGAAGAAAAATACTCTATAAAGCAGGAACACCGTTCTCTGGTTTCCATGATAATGATCTGACGGCGACTGTTATCCTGTATCACCAAGAAAAACAACTGCACGCTAGCGCTTGGTCCTTCATTAAACATATCTGACGGTTGCTTTTATCAAGTATCACCGAATTATCAACTGCACGCTAACGCTTGGCCCTTTATTTTACAGATCTTACTGCGACTGTTATCGTGTATCACCGGAAAACAATTGCACGCTAACGGTTGGCCCTTTATTTTACAGATCTTACTGCGACTGTTATCGTGTATCACCGGAAAACAACTGCACGCTAACGCTTGGCCCTTTATTTTACAGATCTGAAGGAGGATCTAATCATGTATCACCGGATAACAACTGCACGCTAACGTTTGGTCCTTTATTTAACAAATCTGAAGGAGGATCTTATCATGTATCACCGGAAAACAACTGCACGCTAACGTTTGGCCCTTTATTTTACAGATCTGAAGGAGGATCTAATCATGTATCACCGGATAACAACTGCACGCTAACGTTTGGTCCTTTATTTAACAGATCTGAAGGAGGATCTTATCATGTATCACCGGAAAACAACTGCACGCTAACGTTTGGCCCTTTATTTTACAGATCTGAAGGAGGATCTAATCATGTATCACCGGAAAACAACTGCACGCTAACGTTTGGTCCTTTATTTAACAGATCTGAAGGAGGATCTTATCATGTATCACCGGAAAACAACTGCACGCTAACGTTTGGTCCTTTATTTTACAGATCTGAAGGAGGATCTTATCGTGAATCACCGGAAAACAACTGCACGCTAACGTTTGGCCCTTTATTTTACAGATCTGAAGGAGGATCTTATCATGTATCACCGGAAAACAACTGCACGCTAACGTTTGGTCCTTTATTTTACAGATCTGAAGGAGGATCTTATCATGTATCACCGGAAAACAACTGCACGCTAACGTTTGGCCCTTTATTTTACAGATCTGAAGGAGGATCTAATCATGTATCACCGGAAAACAACTGCACGCTAACGTTTGGCCCTTTATTTTACAGATCTGAAGGAGTCTCTAATCATGTATCACCGGAAAACAACTGCACGCTAACGTTTGGCCCTTTATTTTTCAGATCTGAAGGAGGCTCTTATCATGTATCACCAGAAAACAACTGCACACTATTGCTTGGTCCTTTATTTTACAGATCTGAAGAAAGGTCTCATCGTATATCATGGCACAAATAACTGCTCGCTACCGCTTGGTCATTGCTTAGATCTGGAAGATTCAGGACTTGAGGACCTCTATTTATGGCCAAACATTAGTAGGGTTATTCTTCAGTCGATTCATAAAGACAAGACATCAATAGAACAGATTACAGAACCTCTTTCGAATTTGGAACAGTTGTTCAGTTCGAAAGGTATCATATTTCTCACCGCAGACGCTGGTGTTGGAAAGACATCATTTTGTAAGTTTTTAGTTTTATCGTGGTGTAAGGTTCAAGAGGGAACGACCGATCTGAAATCAACGGTTAGTGGCACCCAAAACGTTTCTAGCATTATTGAGTATTTGAAGGAATTTACTTATTTGTTTTACATCAATTTATGTGAAAACCAACGCGCTAAATTAGAGGATATCATTTTCTCGCATACGGAATCTGTTGACACAAAGTTAACGCGGGATAATAAAGCCTTTGATAATATATTGTCGAAAGAAAACGGTTTGTTCATTTTAGACGGCTTAGATGAATGTAAAATTCCCTTGATAATGTCTATGCCTGTAAATAGAAAGTATACTGTTCTCATTACATCACGTCCTTGGAAACTTGCAAACATAAGTATGCCAAGAAAATATACACATGCACAAATTGAGGTTATGAAACAAGATTTGTCCGAACAACTTGTGAATCTTGCGAACGGATGTTTGAACAAGCATTTCAAGACATCATATGATACAGATGATTTCTTAGACGCTGTCAAAACTCAATGTTTAGAATCTCAGCTCGAAAATCCAATGTTTGCGCTGCAGTTGTTATGTATCTATCACGATAAACGCAGTGAGAATAAAACATGTTCGGTCAATGCAACCGTTCACAGATTATGTTCAGATTCCGGTACAACGTTAGTACCTCGTCAGACCGAACTGACATGCCTTGGTAAGACAAGGTCGCATGTATACGCAAATATGATAGAACGGATGTTACGTAGTACCGAAAAGAAGGAGGAATCACTCGTACAAGATCTCAGTGAGTATTACAAGAACAATGGTCAACCACATGCACTTCCCGAATGTTTTGATGAAAGAAATTACGCATGCTGTGGTTTAGCAAAACTAATTTACGCTATTGGAAAACTGGCTGCCTATTCACTCTTAGGCGATAATAAATCTTTAATGGAAGAACACCAAATAAGGGAACTTAGGAAAGATGAAACGACGTTACTTCTCAAATCTGGACTTCTTTCGAAAACAAGCTTGAAAACTATATCAGGAGAGAGCAATGTGTACACATTTTTACATCAGACTTATAAGGAGATGCTTGCATGTGTGTTTCTATCTTCGCAAGGGTTTGATAGTGATATTTGGAGAAAATTCAAAGAAAATTTTGATTCTGTTGTGTCACCCGATATTTTGTCTTTTTTATGTGTGATGAACTACGAAAATGGTCGCAAGTGTTTAGATACGTTTAATGAAAGGAAACGGTTGTTTGTTAGAGATGGCACATTTTACGAATCCGAACTAATTGCATATCAAACTACAATAAAAATGACCCACAAAGAATGTTTCGACAACGGAATTAAAAAGCCACGTATTTCATTGAAACACTCACTGCTTAACGCAGATTTTGGCATTGGAACTGATCATGCACTTTTACAAGAAAGCGCTATTGAATTGGAAACACTTTTCATTAGCAACTATTCATTTACTACAGCAATAGACCAGAACTTTTTCTCAAATTCATTGGTGCACTTACTGGTAGACGATGTTAAGTTTCGCGATGACCATATCGTACTTTCGAAATGTACACATCTCTCATCATTAACTATAGAGAACACCCGTCTGTCCCGCGTTACCATCAATCCGTCTTCCCTAGAGATGTTCTGGGTTTACGTGAGGCCTGAAATGATACAAGAAATACCGCCCATGAAGTTGACCTTTGTTGGCGGGTCGCAATTCTCTTCCAACCTAAAAAAACTCAGTCTAGTGCACGTGATCATGGATGCTCCCCTTGATTTGGCAAATTGTCCGCAATTACAGAAATTAGTTATGAAAAATACCTCATCCGATTCTGTAACAGGTATATGCGTTGTACGTAGCATGCAACGTTGTGATGCACTTCAGGAACTGCAGCTTGACACATTGACCTTCCCTGCAGATACGCACCTGGATCTCAGTGAATTAACGTGTTTGACTGATATATCATTGGTAAGATTAACGACGGATATAACCGTTCAGTTTCCACAAAATGTGCATGAAATATTCATAGACGGTGTAACCTTTTGCAAAAATACACACCTGGATCTCAGCGGGCTCGTACATCTCTCAACGATATATATACAGAATACCCGTCTGTCCCACGTAACCATCAACCCATCTTGTCTAGAGGAGTTCTGGGTTTACGTGAAGCCTGAACTAATACAAGAAATACCGCCCGTGAAGTTGTCCTTTGTTGGCGGGTCGCAATTCTCTTCCAATCTAAAAATACTCAGCTTAGTGCACGTGACCATGGATGTTCCCCTTGATTTGGCAAATTGTCCGCAATTACAGCAATTAGGTATGGGAAATACCTCATCCGATTCTGTAACAGGTATATGCGTTGTACGTAGCATGCAACGTTGTGATGCACTTCAGAAACTGCGGCTTGGCACATTGACCTTCCCTGCAGATACTCACCTGGATCTCAGCGGTCTCACACATCTCTCAAACATATATATACAGAACACCCGTCTGTCCCGCGTAACCATCAACCCGTCTTCCCTAGAGGAGTTCTGGGTTTACGTGAAGCCTGAACTGATACAAGAAATACCGCCCATGAAGTTGTCCTTTGACGGCGGGTCGCAATTCTCTTCCAATCTAAAAGAACTCAGCTTAGTGCACGTGACCATGGATGTTCCCCTTGATTTGGCAAATTGTCCGCAATTACATACATTAGTTATAGAAAATACCTCATCCGATTCTGTAACAGGTATATGCGTTGTACGTAATATGCAACGTTGTAACGCACTTCAGGAACTGCAGCTTTTCCAATTAACATTCCCTGTAGATACGCACCTGGATCTCAGCGGTCTCACACATCTCTCAAACATAACTATACAGAATACCCGTCTGTCCCGCGTAACCATCAACCCGTCTTGTCTAAAGAAGTTCTGGGTTTACGTGAAGCCTGAACTGATACCAGAAATACCGCCCGTGAAGTTTTCCTTTGTTGGCGGGTCCAAGTTCTCAAGCAAACTTACGATGCTAAGCTTAGTACATACAACGAATATTCATAGCGTAGATTTATCGGAATGTGTACAGTTACAAACACTCAGAACATGTGATATATTACAAATAGGGACATTAGGCCTTCCACATCTGGAGGAGGTTCGATTGTTTGGAGCACAAACAGAAGTTTGCAACAATGTTTTACAGTTCATATCTGAAAGTAGTTGTCCTTGTAGAAGAATATGGTTTGAAAACTTATCTTCGGAAATATTCAGTTCCTTGACTGTTAGTCGAACTTATGCTCAGAAGTTTGAATCATTCAAGTTTCGCTTTATGCTTTTTGACATTAATGTTTTTGATTTTATCAAGACGATTGCTGTGAAAAAGGTTGAATTTGAAGAGGTGAAAATAGTTAAAGCCCAGCAGCTTGTAACCTTACTGACATGTACAGAGCCTATTCAAGCCTCAGACAATGCTGCAGGCGGAATGGTCGAACTGCCTGTCGGGCTCCGTGTATCAGATATCAGTTTCTCCGATTGTCCCGTTCTGGGTTCAACAAAAGAGGAAGTAGATTCGGCGATTGAGTGTTTACGACAGGTTTGGGAGATAAAGGAATTCAAGATAGAAACACAACAGTCTAGCATTTCCAACACCGTCTGCGGTGAAGACATTATTAGCGAGAATCACATTGTGTTGAAGAGTTTGCAGATGAAATCAAATTAACTAAAGTTCGCATTGGATAGAAATCTATATAGTGCATCTTTAAATTTAACGATCCAGCGAAATGAATAGTTTTACCATTTAATGTTTGTACATAAAGTTTCGTCTTACACAGTCATATTTCGTTTATCTTAAATAGTCATATTCCGTATCGTCTTACATAGTCATATGCCGTTACGTCTTACAACGTCATATTCCGTTACGTCTTACACAGTCATATTCCGTTACGTCTTACAACGTCGTGTTCCGTTACGTCTTACAACTTCTTACAACGTCATGTTCCGTTACGTCTTACAACGTCATGTTCCGTTACGTCTTACAACGTCATGTTCTGTAACGTCTTACAACGTCATATTCCGTTACGTCTTACACAGTCATATTCCGTTACGTCTTACACAGTCATATTCCGTTACGTCTTACAACGTCATATTCCGTTACGTCATACTACGTCATATTCCGTTTTGGCTTACAAATTCATATTCCGTTTCGGCTTACAACGTCATATTTCGTATCGTCTTATAGAGTTGTCCCCTGTTTAATCGCAGAATTGGGTGCCAAAACCTTTCAGATGTTTTTTTTTTATATTTTGTGGATATTTCGACATCACGCTGTACAAATTATGTACAGCGAGCATTTGTTGTATTTTAACTTTTGTACTTTGTTTGTATCTGCCTGTCCAATATATTAAAATTTTGATCCAAACAAATTGTACCTTTTAAGAAGCATATAACAGTGACGTTAGCTTCATATTTAGTTAGCTTAAACATAAGAATATTCATTTTTGGTGTGATTCATCTGTCTACAGAACATGTTTTTATATCCCGTTTCAAATATTTAAAAAGAACGTTTACAAAATTAGAGAAAAAATATGTAGCTTTTTTATACGTCTGTCACAAAGAAACTGAATTTAAATGCAAAAAAAGATATTACAAATAAATATATGCTGATATAAAGTTTGGAACTTAAAAATACGATTGCTAGTATATTTATGCGTGTACTTTATGTTTTTGCAGAGTTTACGATAGTTCTGTGGGTTTATAAATGTTCAATGTTTTTACATATGAAAACATATAAAAACATATATTAAAGGGACCAGTCAAAAGGGTCAGAAGTTCCCACTAAATATTTATTATAGATATGCCAGTAATCGTTCTTGTGTTCGCGTAATAATATGTATAAGAACTCGATTTCAAGTTTAATAAAATCTTTGAGTGAGTCTCTTTAAACATGTTGTTTATGCAGTTTTCTTGTCTGTATATTGTATGTATTGTATGTATTGAAAACATTCTAGTGACAAACAAACATTGATAAAAACTGAAACCGATTTGTATTTCATATTTTGAAAATCGTTTTACTTTAGATATTCCTTTTTTTATATTTCAACACAGAAATATTCATCATCATTGTTACTGTTTGGATCTGTGGAAAAGACATTCTATTTACAGGAGTAGTGTATTTTGTTTATTCGTTGTATTAAAGCTGCACTCTCACAGATTGATTGTTTTGACTCTTTTATTTCTGAAATGAGCCAATCTTAGCCTTTTCTACTGGAAATCAGTGACATAAGACTGCTGACAAAAGAGCAGACCGTTGTTTTCATATTCATGTAAAATTGGTGTTTTATGGCTAGAAATGTTACTAATGCTTTAAGAAATATAATTTTATCGGCTATTTCCCAAACAATTTAGAACATTTCTGTTGTGAGTTATCTTTTATGACTGTATTAAGGCATTGCTACCAAATCAGCTAATTCTGAGGCAAAATAAATAAAATAAAAATCAAAAATTTGTGAGAGTACAGGTTTAAAGTTACTTTGAAATGTTTTACGAAAAGTCATCGTCGGATACCCACGGGAGACCTATTTATCTGTTGCATGGAGTGAGCGGAATGTGTAAGTCGTGGGTCTCAGACGGTGACAAGACTCTGTATAAACAGTTATGTTTGCGACTAGTTTGTATACAGTGTTCATTTCAATGCTCTACTGAAAGCAATAAAAACACTATTAAAATAAAATAAAGATTTACCATCATTTTGAACCCATATTATGTATTGATAATGGACTCAGTATGAATGCTAAAACTTACGTGGAACCTTCTGTAAATTTTGTCAATCAAGATTCAACTTGCGCTCATGTGTCATAGGTTGTGTTAACTTATATACAGTCGAACCCCGTTGGCTCGAACTCCAAGGGACCGGCGAAAATACCTCGAGCCTCAGAAATCTCGAGCCAAGCGGGAATGCCTTTGTTTAGTATAATATAGAAATCGGTCCTAAACATTCAGTTCGAGCCAACGAGGAATTCGAGCCAAGCGAATTCGAGTCAACGGGGTTCGACTTTATAAGAAAATATTTTGGATGCAAACAATTTAATTCATAATATTGTCTAAACATGCACTATGAACATATATTTGTTACACATGTAAAATGTTTACAAATGTTATGTATATATAATACAAGTTCTTGTTGAGTTTTATATTTATAATAATGTGAAAATTAATGCAACAAGCATTTATATTCATAAAATTTGATAGTAATATTGTGTACTAAACATGCATTATGTAAAGATGGTTTTGTCAAACATGTAGCTATTTTTGCAAATGTTATGTACATGCACTACCAGTTCCTCAGCGGATCGATATTGAGTTCATGTATTGTATAAAATCATGTATACTCAATGCAAGGAACATTCGTGTTCAAGAATTGTTTGTGAGAAGAATTGTACATACAATCGATGCAATTCCATGCCGTTATTTTTTCATGGCAATCATTGATAATAATGTATTCTGATAAATTATTTGTTATACATGCCTATGCAAAATATATTTTTTTGCAAGAAATGATGCAAAATAAAATGTATTAATAAATTATCTTAATTGATCTTTCGTTTTTATTCTTGTGCAGTTTTAAAAATTACAAAAAGGTCAATGCTGGATGCTGCTTCTGATTTTGATGATGATGATGATGATGATGATGATGATGATGGTGATGATGATGATGATGATGATGATGATGATGATGATGATGATGATGATGATGGTGATGATGATGATGATGATGATGATGATGATGATGATGATGATGATGATGATGATGATGATGATGATGATGATGATGGTGATGATGATGGTGATGATGATGATGATGATGATGATGATGATGATGATGATGATGATGATGATGATGATGATGATGATGATGATGATGATGGTGATGATGATGATGATGGTGGTGGTGGTGGTGGTGGTGGTGGTGGTGGTGGTGGTGGTGATGATGATGATGATGATGATGCCACTCAGGGTTGAGTCTTATTGAACCATGTACTTTTATATAGAAACAAGAGCGTCAAATGTCACAAAATACGCCTGGTAGTGATGATTTTTCAAAGGCTTCTAAAGTTATTGATCGGACACGACTGATTATATTTATTTTTTATAGTCAAAGGACGATAACTCCCAAGTGACTAGAGCGATATGGATGGTTATCGAAATGGTCAATGGTTATGGTATGGAAAAATTATCGACAGGGATGCCAAAACACATTATGACCAAATTTGGTTTTATAAACTGACCCACTCAGAGTTAAGCCTAACTGACCAACTCAGGGATGGGCCAGACTGACCTATTCGGTAATGGCCCAAACTAGCCCACATAGGGATGGGCTAAACTGACCCACTCAGAGTTAAGCCTAACTGACCAACTCAGGAATGGGCCAAACTGACCTATTCGGTAATGGCCCAAACTAGCCCACACAGGTATGGGCTAAACTGACCCACTCAGAGTTAAGCCTAACTGACCAACTCAGGGATGGGCCAAACTGACCTATTCGGTAATGGCCCAAACTAGCCCACACAAAGAAGGGCTAAACTGACCCACTCAGAGTTAAGCAAAACTGACCCACTCAGGGATGGGCCAGACTGACCTAGTCGGTGATGACCCAAACTGACCCACTCAGAGATGGACCAAACTGACCCACTCAGAGTTGAGCAAAACTGACCCACTCAGGGATAGACCAAACTGACCTACTCAGGGATGGGCCAAACGTTACGAAATAACTTTTAAATAGAAGCAAGGAGTCCATTAGCGTTGAGCCAAAACTGGCAAATGAACTTCTATATACGAACAATATGCCCCTCAGGGTTGTGCTATTTCTCACCTACGTATTTCTATTTAGAAACATTGAACCCTCAGGGTAAAAACAAGCTACTTCTCAAAAGTAGCAAGGAGCCCGTCGAGTTAAGCAAAAATTGACCAAAAGTACATACACATCTAGTCCAGATTTACAGATCAATGCCTTATTTTTCAGGCTAGATCAACACCTCACACGTTTCATAGCTTATATTAAAGTTTTGTGTCAAGACTGACCCCACGGATAGTCTATTTCAGAAATAAGGTCTTGTACTTGCTTTATATCTTGGGGTGTAACTAAGGCACTTGCGCCCCTCCCCCAGAGTGGAAACTATTGAGCTTAAAGTTTGGGCATGTGGGGTGTGTGTGTGGGGGGGGGTACTCCCCCAATGTACTTTGAACATTTTCTAGTCCGAAATGGGGAATTTCTGGCGTATTTGATTACTTTTTCTCTCCCATATTGAAATACAAAGTAAAATAATAAAAAGGTGTGCACACCCCCCCCCCTGCCCCCCCTCCCTCTGCACCCGCTTGTGGTATCAACACAGTATGATCCCGCGATGAGGTATTTAATGATATTTATTTGTTTTGACATCTGGGCTTTTCTTAACAGTTTTTTTTTTAAATATTTACAAGAGTCATACATTTAGAATTTGATGGCAATGAGGTCTCTTACCATTAAAATTGAATCAACATTGAGTAATGTTGCAGACGACACACTGAGTATTATTTGTACCTCTATAACCACAAGCGGATTAAGAGAAGGGGGTGGGGGCTTCAGGTGCGTGAACCCTCTAAAGTCGTCCAATTTTCCTTTTTATGTCATTAGCTTAAAAAATATATAATAAAATACGCTCATAATGCACCTTTACCGACTACGAATTTTAAACAACATTTTGATGGAGTAACGCCACGCAAACAGTTTAAGGCAAAAAGATGCGCCTTTAAGTTACACCCCCTCTAACGTCAATTCCTGGACCGCCCCTGATAACTGTTATTTGGAAAGGTCTTATATTCTATCGATCAGCCTAGAGCATAGATAATTGAGGAACAGCCTTTAAATGTTTCCGCGTCATTGATTTGTTTTAAAACAGTGAAACGGAGAAGTGTAGTTTAAAGTGACTCGCCCATGGTTTGTAAAATGCACTTTTTCAATTACAATTTTTTTTTTTTCCAAAAGCTGGGAGCCTTCAGCAAATATTGAATTTTGCTCAAATATCGTATTTGAAGACTACAAATTTCATTAGTGTCTGTAACGCGATTGAAAATTAATTACGGATGTGGTGTTGCGTGATTGGTTGATTGACATTATCACTTCATGTTATCAATGCATAACTTTCGTATAGCTCACAACTCTGTCTAAAATTTGTGTTTGTTTATGACAAAACTTATTTCCAGTCCATTAATTAAAATTTGGGCTCATTTTTTTCATCTCAAATAGATACTCATTTTACTTTGAATACAAATATACAAAGCGAACTTACAGGATATTTATATCCAGTTTATGCACTTACTTTTTATAATTGCTATTTACAGGTCTGGCTTTCACGGTGTTTGACGTCATTGCGAAGAGCCTGGTGTGTATACTCTACTTCGTACGAGTCATTCTTGATGATATGTCAACGTACGAGTGGTAAGATTTTTTAATCTGAACAACCCTTGATCCACCAGTTGTTACAAACGCTGGAAGCTTAAAAAGTCCATGCTTGTTCCTAGTCTTTTCATAACATGCAATTCCATTGGATACACTGGGCAAATGGACTGCATAAACATTGTACTCGCGAATAATTGATGAGGTAAAATTCAGACATTTGATTGGACGGCCTGAAACACACCTTAGGCTATACAGAAATACTGAACATTTACGGTTGAATTCATGCATTGCAAAATTTCCCTAGCCTGTTTTTCCATAGTATATCTTGTACTATTATCGGAATAATATAGTGAAGACCGGGTCAATTCCAAAGTCATGCTTGAGTCTGAATTTTCAAATTTTCAGTTAGAGCTTTTCCACTGTTTAGAAATTTTAAAACTCACAAACTGGGACTCATTTTCATCAGTGTCATTTCTTTATTAACATTACATTTGGATACAATAAGGCGTCCTTTCCTTTTTTAACTTCATTTTTATACCCTTTTTCTTCTTCAACATAATGTAACAAAAAATTCTTTACATGTACGATTGCATTTAATTTCATCTCGTGAATGCCACTCGTGAAATAAATCTCTTGGTACTCATATGGTGAAATATGTTGCGATCTTACACTGAAACAAAAATGCTTTCCTCTATATCACTTGATGAAATATGTTGCAATCTTACACTTAAACAAAAATGCTTTCATCTTCATCACTTGATGAAATATTTTGCGATCTTACACTGAAACAAAAATGCTCTCCTCTATATCACTTGATGAAATATGTTGCGATCTTACACTGAAACAAAAATGCTCTCTTCTATATCACTTGATGAAATATGTTGCGTCCTACACTGAAACAAAAATGCTTTCCTTTATATCATGAATTATTGTCAACCTTGACTTACAGAATGCTTTATTTCCAGTTCTGGCGATCCGTGCCAAGTCGTCAACGGCACAAAACAATCTTCAGGTTCATCTAAGGTCAACTGGTAAGGTGGTTTTGTGGCAAATTATTGTGTATTGACTATTTGATTAATTGAATTAGAACACATGACATACTGGATGTTGACCAGATAATGAGTATCTTTTCATCAGTCTGATATTTTTTGTCTTTTTGGAACTGTTTCCAATGGCTCTTTTATTGGTAAAAATATAAATTGATTGCACCACAAAAAATATGAATATCTGGATGAAAAATACTTACACTTAAGACAATAAATATTTAAATGTGCAACAAGTATAAAAACAGCTTGTTTGTCTTTTTGTGTATGTATGTGTGTTAATCATCAAATAAAACATACTGTCCTTTATATCAATTTTTTACGATATTTAACTTTTCAAATTGATTGATTATTCATTATGAAGGAGTTCTTGCCCCTTGATTTATTAATAGCTAAATTATTACTGCTATAATTTTCTATTCATGGGCAATAACTCCTTCATAATGCAAACATAACATTGATTTACTGGTACATTTAGGTCAAGGCAGAATCTAGGATTTAACATTTCTCAAATTACTTCAAAGTGGTTGTAATTCAAGGTGAACATTTGAGAAATAGGTGATAAAATATGATGCTCTTTTCATTGTAAGACCACTGATGTTTCTCTCTTTCCCATGTCATGATTGTAAAACAGATTTAAAACAGAATCACTCTATGAAATTTGACACTTGACAAACTGAATATCCTTTGTGTCCTTCTGTAACCTTAGTTTTGAAAAATGATCATGAACATAACTTGTGTTGATATGATATGTTTGCATGATAAATTCATAAAAGAGCATTTTATATACATGAAGTTTTCATCTTTATTTTAATGTAATAGTTAATGTGAAAGAATTTTCTAAGTAAGAACCTTATAAATAGAATTCTTATTATTGACATTTGCTTTTTCCCCTTTTATCTCTAAAGAGTTTTTTTTGTAAAAAATGAGCCATTTTAAGCCCTTCTTTCTTTTAAAAAATACCCATTTTGTCATTAAAAGCACCTGCCTTTTATTGGGGTGTTATAGACTATTAAAGTGGATTTGTTTTCAAAGCGGTTAAACTTTGATTTCATTTAAAGTGAAGTTTATTGCAATTCTTTGTACATACAAATATTTTCATGAAAAGATGCATTCAGATTAACATAGAATTAAATATGGCACTCTTTAAAAAGTGTGAATAAATAAAATAGGTTTAAAGTGGTAATATATAGATATGTTTTCCTTATTTCTGATAATTGTTATCTAAAAGAATTAAGATGACACATGCTTATAATTATTTTTCGTTTATAACACTATCAAGTTACATAATGAATTCAACTTTTTTGCAAATTAATTCAACTTTTTGCATAATTATGTTAAATGGCTGTTTTTCATGCAATTTTATGCTGCTAGTATCTTCAATTACTCTGTAACAAAAGTGCATTTTTTTAATACACATTAAAGGTGAATAAATGGATCATTACATAACTGAATAAAACACATGGTAAATAACCACATATTGTGCTTATATAAATATCAATGTCAAGGTCCTATGTACACCTTTTTTAACCTTCAGTAAAACAAAATTATCTAAAACATACTTTAAGTATTGAGGGATACAGTTTTTTAGAAAATGTAACTGCATGCACAACCTGAGTTATTAAATTTCAGGGCGCGTACGTGTATTAATTCCATCACGAGGGTTGTGTGTGCAGAGTGTAACAGTTTTTTTACCAGGTTGTCAAGGACAACATTCCAAAATTAAGAAAAAATAATGAATTGCACTGTAATTTACCTGCACAGTTAAGCTGAACCTATTCTTAATACCGTTCTGATATTAATGTTAATGTACAGACAAACAAACCACTTGCCCACATGGTACTAGTTCAACTGATCTATTTTTAGATGCGTTATTCTCGCTAATCATTTAGCTTACAAGCCATGACATTTAGTTAAACAAAATGTTTTGATTCCAGCTTCCTATGAAGCTGAGGGTTTTCTGAAGGGTATTTGTTACCAATATAGCGAGATTATATATTGTTTTACAGGCATGTGATGTTAATAATGAGTCCAAGGTCCTCTGATGCTGTGGGTTTTCTGAAGGGTATTTGTTACCAATATAGCTAGATTATATATTGTTTTACAGGCATGTGATGTTAATAATGAGTCCAAGGTCCTCTGTTGCTGTGGGTTTTCTGAAGGGTATTTGTAACCAGTATTACAAGATTAGATGTTATTTTACAGGCATGTGATGTTATGGGTCCATCGTTCGATGCAGCTGAGGGTTTTCTGAAGGGTATTTGTTACCAATATAACGAGATTATATATTATTTTACAGGCATGTGATGTTATGGGTCCATCGTCCAATGTGGCTGTGGGTCATGCAAGTTGTCCTCTCTGTGATAACGTTCGTCAAGGGTCTATTAAAAATTTATGTCGCAAAGGTAACAAGACAAAATTCCAAGATATTTGTTGGGTGTTTAGTAACAAAGCATAAATTTTAAAAATTATAGATGAGTTGGGTAACAGATAGTCCCTTTCAACACTAAATTCCTGTATCACATGAATGTTTTTGTAAGTTAAATTGATAAATGTCTTCAGAGGTATTTTTATATGAATAATTTTGATCCTTTGAAGTTTGTTTCAGTAAGCAATTTTTTTATAAAAGTTGAACCAGGTTTCCTAAGGTAGTAAAATCTAATTATGACTTTGTGTATATCCTTACGCAACAGAATAAATAATATGTAAGTATGAGGCCACAGTACAGTAATAGTTTGTTTGGTGTTTCTCGTCTAAACCACAATAATTTCCTAGACTGTTCCTCTACTGGAACCAAATTATTTTTTTTTCATTTCAAAACAACAACAAAAAATACCCACATGCAACCACCCTTAAAGCTGCACTCTCACAGATTTACGGTATTGATTTTTCTTTTAATTTATGTCTCAGAATCAGCCTTTTTGGCATCATTGCCTTCAATTCAGTCAAATAAGGTAAAGCACAATAGAACAGGTCTCAATTATAAGGAAAACTTTCGAAAAACTCATTTTGCTTAAAGTTCAATTGTTTGAAAAACTGCCGAAAAACTCACTTTTCTTAAAGCTAGCCATTAAACCATTTTCGAATGTAGATATGGAAACCTACGATCTGATCTTTTTTCAGCAGTCTTGTATCACAGGTTTCAAGACATTTATGACATTCAAGTTAGCCCGTTCCAAGACAAAATTAAAATAAAAGTTGCTAATCTGTGAGACTGCAGCTTTAAGAGCAGGAAGGGAAACACCAATAGAACTCTTTATTATTTATTGTGGCCTGAAATGAATTATTAATGTATGTTAAAGTAGATACATTTACCCGTGTGCGGCTTCCTTAAGTCAACTCCCTCCTCTCTTACAATATCTTGGTATTTTTAGGGAATTTTTTTTTGTAAATGTTATGTTTATTTCATTTTTTCAATGGTTTTATTTTGTTAAAGAAATCTTGTTGTGCATATTCATATTGTTTCGTGGCCAATTTTGTTTGTGATTGGAGATTGTTGTGTGAGACATATTCCATCTAATGTATTTCCATCTAAATGTGAGTTAATGTTAAATATCGCTTTAAGAAATAAATGTGAATCTGTTTGTGTAAGTGTATTTGCATGTGCAGATTTATTAGTTAATTGTTGTTTTTGAGAACGCTTATTGAATGATTGACAGACTGATTTAGTATGCAAATAGTTAGTAGAATTATTAATCAGAACAAAGTAAGGAATTAATTTAATAAATTGCCTATGATAAATAGCCAGCCTCTTTTCGTAGATGAACTTAGTAACATAGAGCATAGTTTGTCGTTAATTTGATCTAAGCACATAAACATTTGATACTTGTGCTAAAACAACATTTATGGTCATTTGACACCAGCTCTAATGAATCAATGTTTTGTTTAATTTGTTTAAATATATTAATCAGTTCAAGGATACACAAAAATGACTGCACAATATACAAATAATTCAAAATTATATAAAATAATTCTAAATGGATTGGAAGACAAGCGTACTAACGCTTATGTAAATAACTTTTAATCCTTGTTTTTGTCATCAAACACACATTGGTCGTCTGCATTTAAATACATGGCCTAAATTTACCAAAAAAGTTAAGACTTTGAATGACACAAATTTTATTTCTATTCTAAAATTCAATTGCTTTTAGATCATTAATTCCATGTTCAAAATAACAGATTTTACCATTTATTACCCATCTTTTATCGCATTCCCATTCTGAGAGGATGAGTCTACGAAACACACAAGTGTGGGGCTTTGACTCCAGGGGCCGTTTTTAATATAATTCTTATCTTTATCCTAAGTCATGCCTGAGTGATTTCATTCATTTTATTAGCCAATTATTACGGTCCAATCAAAACACTCAGATTCAAAGTTGTTGATTGAATACAGACCCTGTATAAATAAATGGTATCACACAAATCCTATTTTTTTGCTGTTTCAAGTTAAAATCAAACTGTCACTATTCATTATGTCGGTATGATTTAATCTTATCTATATGTATTTTGCAGGGTAATAGAAGTGAGCAGTTTCTACAAGCCAACTTCATCCTGGAGGTGTTCAGCTCCGTCCCTTTTATTGTGACAGTAAGTGAGATTAGTGTTCAGGTTTACGCCTCGGCCAATAGGATCGTCTGACAGATTCATATATAATTATTCAGAAGAGCTCTGGCAACCAAAATTTTATCAAGCTGATACAGCTGACTGCTTTCCATTTAGGCTTTATTTGGGTTTTTAAGTCGGTTATGTAAGAGTTCTGCATGCCTTCTGGCCAATATAGAGGCATTTCGTGCTCAACACTAAGAAAGTCAGCATTTATTTTGGTCTTTTGAAGTCTTAAATAAATTGACTTAAACCTAATACTCATAGTGCAGATTGTTCACAATTTTTGTTAAAGTTAACAGCATTGTAAACGTCATCATTGTTGATTTTCAAATCTTAACTGCTGTGGAAGTTTAATGGACACACTTGTGGTATGCAAAAAAAAACAACTTACAATCATGATGATCATGGAGCTTTTCAAATTTTATCAAAGCAAATTAAACAAAATTTTGCCCATTTGCTCATTTTGCTTTCACCACCCTCTTAATACTGTAGAAGGTGCTTAACTTATCAGAATGTTTTCATGCAGTTTGAAGTAGTTGCACCATTATCATTTCAGCTGTGCTATCCTCCGCTGCTACAGAACCTTTTTGTACCGTCATTTCTATCATGTTGGCTTGTGAAGAAAGCTCTCGATAGATTACTGGTAAGATTTATTATTGTTGCACACGGGACATTAGGGAAGTCTTTTACCAGTTTCCGCACTTGCCCTGGGGTTTGATTTTCTGGTTCTTACCACAAACACTTGATAGACATTATTAACTTAACCATTAATATGCAAGTAAACCTTTGATAGTTTTTGCCTTGTTAGGCATATAGGTTTTGCATAGCTGATATTCCATAAAAGCAATTATCCATACCTTTTTGGTGTTCAAAGTTTTGCAAAACTCCAGCATACTTGTTTGAGTTAAGGTTTATTTTTTATTCAAATGAGTGAAAATTCTGAACCAAAAAAATGAAGATTAATTTTAAGAATCCAGTAAAAAAACATGATATCGTGTATTTCAGAATGACCTGCATCGTACTAGACAGCGATTCCAGACTATTTCTGTGACACTCTCTCAACAGTGTCTGATTCTCATCGCCACGCTTTTCTGTATGATCTTTACCACGTAAGTATTTTTGTTGATCTTTAACATGAACAAAGTTTGGTTGATCTTTCTTTATCATGCTAACATTTTTGTTGTTCATATTTTGGATGATCTTTACCATGTCTGTATTTTTGTTGATCTTCACTAAACACATACATGTAGTTTCTCAGATCTGTTTGATGAATAAAGTGTTGTGAATTGTCTTAAGTATCATAAACTTCTTCTTTGATATTATTACCACTTTATCTCAAGTTTAGCCTGTCTGTTTACAATGAAAAATGATCAGGGCATTGTGATAGGCTTGGTGTCTTCAGCATTGTAGGGCTGAAAATTAAACCTACACCATAACTCAATTATTTTTAAATATTTTCAAATAAAACTTGGTACACATGTTGCCAGAGAAAAAACACAAGGAAGGCCCATAAGTTTAGCTTTGATAATAAATGAGTTCTCTCCGCATTTCACTGAGGAACCTCTGTGTTTGCTCTGCTGCACTGTTGTTGTAATCATGAACATTTAAGATGTATTTCAAAATTTATCTTCAAATGCTGCTGTGCTTTTTGTACGACCATTTTAGTCTTTCAGATAAAAAAAACATTTAAAAACCTGGCATCAATGAATCAAGTTCAGTCAGTTACGGATCTAAAATATTAAGCATACCCATTGGTAGCCTGACAAATATTAGCAACCATTGGCATCCACTGGCAGTGCTCCTATCTTGCGCTTCTAACTTCCCTTTCCAGGATCTGTGGTATACAGCACATCCAGCGAGCAAGTGCTGAGGTTCAACTCAACATGTTCGACGCAGTGTATTTTGTGATAGTAACGTTCTCAACTGTGGGTTACGGGGACATATCGCCCGATATCTGGCCGTCACAAGTGTTCATGATCCTAATGATCTGTATAGCATTTGCCTTTATTCCGATGCAGGTAAGACATTTTTACCTGTCTAAATTTTGAAGAAAACAAGTCAAGGTATTGTTATAGCTTTAAGATCATTGTTTGCACCTTTTTAAGCAGTGTGGTCACCGTCGTGCTATAACTTTTACCTAGGTCTTAACTCAAAAACTGTTGAAGATGATTGAATGAAATTTGGTACACATGTTGCCAGAGACAATACACACATGTATAGGAAGGCCCATTACTCTTCATTTAATAATTGTTGAGTTATGCCCTTTGTTTTTAGCCTTGGTTCGTCTTCATATCATTGTCTGACTGAGAAAAATGTACGAGTGCTAGCATGGTATTGAATTGTTTATATTTTGAAACTCTTGCCTGTAAAACTGCACTCTCTCAGATACCGTTTTCACAACTTTTCTTAAATTTTGTCTTGCTATGAGCCTTTTTTATGTAAATGTCTTAAAACCAGTGATATTAAACGGCTGACTTAAGATTGCAGTTTTTCATATTCATGGTCGAAAATTGATGTTTTATGGCTAAAAGTGTTACTAATGCTTTAGAAAATATCAAAAATTGTCCATTTTTCAAACGACTGAAATCTGTTCTAGTGTAAGATATCTTATATGCCTGACTTGAATTCAATGATACCAAAATCAGCTGATTCTGAGACAAAAATTAAAAAAATAATGTGAAAACTACCAATCTGTCAGTCCTTCGGTATTGAGGACGACTGCCTATCACCTAAGAGGCATGGGTTCAAGACCATTCTGGAGCAATTTCTCTTGGTTTTTTAACCATTACTCTAATACTGGTTTCTACCAGGAAAAATACTTCAGCTTGGTTCTACAAGCTCTCAGCTTTCATCGCAATGAGTGGAAATAAAACTGTTCCAACCCAAACTATTTCCTTGTGGTCACAGATCCAGATGATAGCCTCCACGATTGCGGAGCGTATGAAGTTTGGCAGTGAATACAGTGAACGACGCGCGGCAGGGTGTAAACATGTGGTCGTTGTCTCGCGTACCCTACAGACAGACACTGTCATGGACTTCTTGCTCGAGTTTTATGCTCATCCAAAACTAGAGGTAAGAATAAGAAGTGATCTGATTCTGAAAATGGTGAATGTATATTTTTGTGTTATTGCTGGTTTACAGGATAAAAAAATACGTGTTTGCGAGTTTGTAGTTTGATTTATTTTTATTGTGAATTAGAAATAAAATCTTATGAATTGTTTTTTAAGCTACTTTCACTTAGACTGCTAAATGTTTAAAGATGATATGTCCTTGTATGAACACATATCTGTGTAAATAAACAGTTCCATGAAATGAGTCATAGAAGCTAAAGTGATATTGAATGCAAGTGGGTAAAGTTGTTGTTTTGCATTAAATAACATAACAATATTTGTTCAGGAACATGTTGTGGTCTTGATGGCCTCGGAACTAATGGATGTGAACATGCAAGTGATCCTGAAGGACCCAAAATGGTCGCAGCGCGTCGTGTACATGCGGGGATCCGTTCTCAAGGATACAGACCTGAAACGGTGTCGTATAGCCAGCGCAGAGGCCTGCTTTATTCTCGCACCTCGTTACATCAAAGACAGGACACAAGCTGTAAGTGTTTGTTTCAAAGGCTAATTTCCTGATGACTATGTATGTTTTGTTGGCACTCTGTTAACTTAATCTCAATAAAGCATGCGTAATGTTGTATTAAACGATTAAAGTTAATATTCAACCTTAAATTAAAACCTAGAATAATGCATAAGACATTGTCCAATGCCTTCACTTTTTGCAGGATTAGCA
Source organism: Mya arenaria (assembly GCF_026914265.1). NCBI lineage: Eukaryota > Metazoa > Mollusca > Bivalvia > Myida > Myidae > Mya > Mya arenaria. Next base: position 72,509,719 of record NC_069131.1, read on the forward strand.
TAGGACCTTTGCACCAATTATAACCACTACTCTGACCTTTTTGCCACTTAATGTTATCACTGTTATAACTGTCTATTCTAGGATCAGCACACAATTTTGAGATCATGTATGGTGAAAGACCTTGTCCCGAAGTGTAAACAATATAACCATGCTGCTTTTACTCTGATCTTTGGCCTTTTATATATTCCTTATTATCTTTGCTATGAGCAAGCAGCACACAAGGTCATGCGACGGGAAGATCATGTTAAGGGACTTACTCAGAGAAGGTTTTCAGTCTGTGAAGGTTCCGCTTGTTGAAGGGGTTTTGCTGTGGGGAAGGGTTTTGCTTTTTCGTTCGGCGACGTGTTTCGCTTGGGGAAGGGTTTTGCTTTTTCCCTCGGTGAAGGGTTTTGCTTGGGAAAGGGTTTCCCTCCTTCACTCAGTGAAGGGTTTTGCTCAGAAGCTCCAATATGTATAACATCAGACTTTTTCTGTGATATTTCACCTTTTATTATTTGATTTGTTGATCATGGTGTTTTTTATAGGATCAAAACACTTGTGGAGGCCATCGGCCGTCAAATATTTTGCTGGAAAGTGCTAAGAGTATATCCAGTTTTTTTCTTTTGCGGTTGATAAATTTACTTATTGTTATACTTTATAGGACCAGCACACGATATTGAGGTCATGGGCTGTGAAGGACTTTGCTCCAAAGTGTAAACAGTACATCCAGCTTTTTAAACCGGAGAACAAAATCCACGTCAAGTTTGCAGGTACGAAAGATTGATTTTGATTTGAAAATGAAACTTTCTTGATAGTTAACTTGAATAGCCAAACCGCACTATACTTGAATAGCCATGCAGCACAAAGTTAAACTGGAATAGCCATGCGGTACCATAGCTACTTGTTGTTGTAGCTAGGCTTTAACCAGGTTTTCTCATAGTGAACCCTTCGAAGAGTGAATGACGTATGTCCTTGTTTGGGTGTCCTGGCATTCAACATCAAACTTACCTATGAAACTTAATAACTTTTATAAGGGTTGACATATCTTGACCAAACTTTGAATAGAGAAAGAGTTTATGGTGACCTTTCATGGGATTGCGTTTGGGCCCCTAGGATCAAGCCCAAGGTCACTGTTACTAAAGATATAAAAACTGTTAAAACTGAATTACTTTCGTTGGGTTGGTTGTATCTTAACTTAACATGATTTTTATGAAGAGTTTATGGAGACCTTTCATGGAATTGCATTTTGGAATCCATGGGGACAATGTCAAGGTCACTGTTACTAAAAATGGAAAAACAATTGAAAATGAATAACTTAAGTTAGGGTTGACATGTATTTGCTGTACTTGGTATTTAGGAAGAGTTTATGGAAACCTTTCATGGGAATGCATTTTGGGCCACTGGGGTCAAGGTGAAGGTCACTGTTACTGAATATACAAACAGTTGAAACTGAATCTCGCAATGAAAGCTGAAGTTGTTCTGTCAATCATTAGTAGTCAGTATCAAAAGCTCTGCATAGCTTGTGTTTTATTGTTAATGCTCCGACTTATAAATAAAATTTATTTGACTTGACTTGACTTGAATCATTGAAAACCTAGTTTGGTTGTATTTTGCCTACTTGTTAATATTTTTTATCTTCCTAGGGATGTTTTGTTTTGAAATTAACAAAATTAAAGGTATTTAACCTTTTAGAATATGACTTTAATCTTTCCATATATATATTAAAATATTAAATAGGTAGTGAGTTCTAAAGAATCAGTGTCTATTAAGCCAGAAAAGAAGATATTAATTTGTTTGTAGTTAATCTATATTGACAATTGGAATATCTCCTGAACCTTTTGAAGTCATTTACCAGAAATTATATTACGGCCACAAACACTAGTTATTGATTAACTGTAAAACAACAAGGTTACATCCCACTAATTCTGCTTCCTTCTTTCCAGAACATGTTGCATATGAATATGAATTCAAATATGCGTTATTGACAAAGAACTGTCTGAGTCCTTGACTGTAAACTATTGTTTCTTAGCTTGTTAAGTCAGGCAAATTAATGAAAGGCTACATTCCACTAATTTTCCTTCCTCTTTTTCAGAACATGTCGTTTGTGAAGATGAATTCAAATACGCGTTATTGGCGAACAACTGTTTGTATCCTGGATTATCTACCCTTGTATCGCTGCTGGTTCACACGTCTGGCGGATTGTAAGTGCAGCATTTTCATTGGTAGAGTTATTGCCCATTGTAGAATAGAGTTTCTGTTAGGAGGCTCTTAGATTCACATTTGTTTTCACTTCTAATTCACTGTGTGTGTTGTTGTTTTTAAACTGGGTAAAATAATAACCATTTTACAAACATTTGTTGCTGTTTAAAAACAAAGATATTCTCCGACATATACGAGTGATTCACATATTTAAAATCGATACATACACATGTATAACAAACATAAATTTTGAGTGATTAACCTTTAACTTTTTACTAAATAATGCATTTATGGACAATATCAATTACTGATAACAAATTGTGACCGTCTATTTATTATACAAGTCGAAATTTCTTTCATCGTACCGGAGTAAAAACGTTCATAGACTTGTACATTTAATGACCCGGAGTGGTTTTGTAATAGTAACGAATTATTAACATATTATATGCTTCCAGGTGGTTTATACACATTTTAACGACTGCGTTTCCGAAATGACGTTACGTTAACATACAGAATAGCGCATTTTACTGATAAAATGCAGAAAAATGTCTTATTATACCATTTTTAGGCATAGCATATTTTTATTTGGTTCATTGTAAGATCGCAGTATATTTCACCGTGTAAACGTCAAGCGTGAAAACCATTATGAACGCGTCACTCACGGAATGTAACTGTTTACGATCTAACACGGAAACGAACAATTATCCTCTGTATGCCATTTCATATAGAAGCAACAACGTTTACATTTTAAAGATGGTTTTTCTTAGGGATTCAAAATCGGACCAAAGTCATAATCGATCATCGAAAATAATCGGACGAGCCATTTCGATCAATCATCGATTATATAATCAAAACGGAACAAGTGAATATATTACAAATATATCCAAAACTATATTGGTTTGTACATACATGTCTTTAAATGAATAAACATATTTCAATCAGTTATGTTTTATATGCTGTTTTGTTATACATTCCAGGTTACAATTGATAATTTAGTAAAATGTTTTTAGGAGATAACTTAATTCTAAAATATTGAAAATAAAAACTTGATTTTCCCACACTACAAGTATATACCAGACAGTAGTTTTATATTTATTAAAAAGATCAACCATAAACTGATGAATTATTTACATAATTATCAGCATTTTCATCACTTTAATAAAGATATTACATAATTTGGAACAAAAATGTAGTACAAAATGTATTTACATGTAGCATTTAAAAACAAAATCCAATCTGTTACATGAAATACTTATCAATTATCATGACATTATGTCGAAATGAATTTAATATTTTTCTAGCAAGATATAACATGGGGAAATGCTGAATAAATAATCATTTTTACTTGATAATTTTTTTTATATTTGATATTACAATGAAGATGATTTTTTTCTTTAAAAAGACACGTTCGTCCATAGGGGCTGACATTTTGAAACGGATGTTGCGAGAGTTAGCTCCCCTGATTTCTAATTGCCGTATAACCCCGTAAGTCCGTACCGTTTCCCGTTTTAAAGGAAATCAGTACATACACAACACGGTTACTTACCTTTGCCGTACATTAGAGATAATCGATTATGGAATAATGAAATCGATTATCGCGACTTCGGACACAAATAATCGACTTTCGACAATACTCGATCATCGTTTTATCCCTAGTATTTCTTGAAAGTCGTTTCCGGCAATGAAACATTTACAGGAAATGGATGAAAACGATTTTATTTCGAAAGTGTTTACATACGCTTCAAGTTCAGTTTACATGTATAAAATGTACAAGCTTCATAAATGCAATTGATTTTTACATCAGATAGTTAACACTGATATTTCATATTCATATATAGTTATTTGTCCCCGTATTTTCGATCTTCAGTCCGGGTTTGAGACTCAGACCCGGAAAATCAAAATATTGTTTTTATTGTACAAATGCTATTTCAAGAGCAATTATATTAAACACTGTTGAACGTTTTCATAAAATCATCTGTTCTACAATAAAAAAACAACATGTTTTGTAAACAAATGTTATTTTATAAATATTTTAAAACAATTTAGAATTCACTTTTCTGACCAAGACTCAACACGCCGGTGAATAAGGACCTAGTGCCCTATTGTACGCCTTCAAAACTTTTCCGTGTTAATGCAATATCAATGACACAAATGGTGGAATGTTTCTGAAAAATACTTCTAGAGGAATGCATGGCCCCTGTCACACTACTATATAATTACATGAGGCAACAACTGTTACTATTATTAGCACTTGTATTTGACTAACTATTTTATAATATTTCAAGGAAAACAAAGGACTCATTTGCAGAATCCGACAGTGATATGGAGTTAGTCAATGACACCAACCGGGGCACAGAAAAACAAAATGGCACAACCATTGGGAATGCTCCAAATTCAAGCGAGAACTCCTCTGCTCGATTTTCATTGGACAATTCTGATTCTAAGAAAGACCCGTATGGGAAGCTATTCGGATGCGTCAACGCCCAAATCTCAGCGGAAGAACAGAGGAAATAATCGTTTGGCAACTCCACGTAGTGAATCAATATCTAACAGAGGTCCAAGCTTGAGAACAAAGCAAGTGACCCTCATATTATTCATTATCACTGTTGTGTTCGTGTTAAGCTTTATACCACATTTAATACCAATGGTTGCCATATCGTTCAAGTCCGATTTTCTCATGGATATGTCTCCGATTGGTGTGGCAGTTTACAACATATTTCTACGATCGTTTGTCATCAACAACATGGCCAACCCAATAATCTACGGTTTTTGTGACAAAAAGTTCCGGTCTGAATGTTCTGCCGTCTGCTTAAGTTTCTTTTGCTGGTGTTGTAGACCATAATTATGCATTAAGCAACAGTAATAATCAGTTACGATCGCCTGCACTGACACCTTCAGACGATGACTTCGCTTTTTAACAAATGTTTTAGACAGACTGTACCATGTTTAGCCATCTATTATGTTGGTTAACTTCTGCTGGTGCAGATCGTGATTACGCATGTAGCAAACATATAGACAGACTTGTTGACTGCTGTTGCATAGGATTTTTAAACAGACGACAGTCTTTAAAATGTTTTTATCCGTTTTATTAACCTAGGTTTATCATGTATAAATATCCAAATTAGGAGGTTAAATAGCATTCTTTCATTCTGAGACTAGAACATTAGTCTTAAATTTAGCATTACTTGTTTAGTATTCCTGATCATTTCATTGAAAATTATTGAAATTATTTACATGTATAGCATTTCATACTGAATTTCTTTTCGATCGTTATGTGATGTCATATGTTGTCGCTCCTGTACGTATATGAATGCCATTAACATGAATTATATTATTCAAGTATTTCACCGAACATTAGAGTAATTCCATTTCGTAATTTAACTCATTTATATTAATAGGTTTAATTCTGAGTCTATATTTGCATGCTTAGTTTTATTTATGGCATTCGCATAGTATATATTAAATGCCTTTAATATATAGGTGCATGTGAGGACATTCAATTGCTTTGAACTTTAACATTTGGACGTCGATTTTATGGTGCAAGATTACAGTTAATTTGTTTGCCAAAATATTTATCATTGAATGTCTTTTATGAAGAGATGAACTATAAAGCTGCTTGAAATAAATGGTTTAATTTTATGACGTAAAACCTTGATAAAGCCTTTAAGATTGCAGTATTAGTTAGTTTAGTTTTTGTAAAACAAATAGATGCACCTGTATTTTCTCAACAGATATTTGAATTTAATGTATTTGCAGGTAAAGATATTAAGATATTTCTGATGAAAGATCAATTTAAGTTATACATATATATTGAATTGTTGATATATTGCAGATATGGCTTTTAGATGGCTCTTGATAATACCTTGTTGTATGTCTAGATGGACAGAACTTGATAATACCTTATCTCTGGATCGACGGAACTTGAAAATAATTTTATGTATTCAGTCATTGATTCTTTTCTAGTCAATTATAGGACATTGTGTTATTTTCATTTATATTGTTTTAAAATAGTATTTTTGCAGAAGAGTTTTAAAAGTGCTGTGTTATTATTGTCGTAGAAGCTAAGTTAAATTATGGTATCAAAGAGACCACGGTCTTTAAAGGTACATTTAATGAACTGCCTTTTATTGTATTAATTCTGAATTAACATTTCTTGTTTTAGATAATAGATAATATTAGTACGAGCTTGATTCACAGCCTAGCGGCAAAGCACTGCCTAAAAAGGAGGCGAGTAAAACAACCGGAATGGACCTAATGTGATAAGCGGGATGGACATGACACGATAGCCGGAATGGTCATGACGCGATACCCGGAACAGACATGACGCGATAGCCTGAATGTACATGACGCGATAGCCGGAATGGACTTTGCATGATAGCCGGAGTGGACCTTGCGTGATAGCCGGAATGGACCTTGCGTGATAGCCGGAATGGACCTGACGCGATAGCCGGAATGGACCTTGCGTAATAGCCGGAATGGACCTTGCGTGATAGCCGGAATGGACCTTGCGTAATAGCAATAATGGACCTTGCGTGATAGCCGGAATGGACCTGACGCTATAGCCGAAATGGACATTGCGTAATAGCCGGAATGGACATGACGCGATAGCCGGAATAGACATGACGCGATAGACGGAATGGGCCTTGCGTGATAGCCGGAGTGGACTTGCGTGATAACCGGAATGGACCTTACGCGATAGCCGGAATGGACCTGACGCGATAGGCGGAATGAACCTTGCGTAATAGCCGGAAAAAGCCTGATCTGATAGCCGGGAATAACCTGACGTGATAAGCAGAATGGACTGGATGCGATAGCCGGAATTGACCTGACGTAATAGACGTAAGGGCCCTGACGTGGAAGCCGTAATTGGAATGACGCGATAGTCGGAATGGGCCTGCCGCGATAGCCGGAATGGACATAACGTGATAGCCTGAATGAATCTGATGTGATAGCCGGAATAGACCTGACGTGATTCCCGAAATGGACCTGACGTAATAGCCAGAAGGGACCTGACGTGAAAGCCGTAATTGGAATGACGCGATAGTCGGAATGGACCTGACGTGATAGCCTGAATGAATCTGACGTAAAAGCCGGAATGAACCTGACGCGATAGCCGGAATGGACCTGACGTGATAGTCGGAATGGACCTGACGTGATAGCCTGAATGAATCTGACGTAATAGCCGGAATGAACCTGACGCGATAGCCGGAATTGACCTGACGTGATAGCCGGAATTAATCTGACATGATAGCCGGAATGGACCTCACACGATAGCCAGAATGGACCTGACGTGATATCCTGAATGAATCTGACGTGATAGCTGAAATGGACCTGACGTGACAGCCGGAATGGACCTGACGTGATAGCCGGCATCGACCTAAAGTTATAAGCGGAATGGACCTGACGTGATCAGCGGAATGGACTTGACGTGAAAGCCGGACAAACCTGACGTGGTAGCCGGAATGAACCTGACGTTATAGCTGGAAGAACCTGACGTGATCAGCGGAATGGACCTGACGTGATCAGCGGAATGGACCTTACGACAAAACCGGCCTGAACCTGACGTGATAGCCGGAATGGACATGGCTTAATATCCAAAATGAACTTGACGCGTTGGCCGGAATGGACCTAAAATGATAACCGGAATGAATCTGACGTGATTAGTGGAATGGACATGACGTGATAAGCGGAATGGACCTGACGCGATAAGCGGAATATATTTGACATGATAGCCGGAATGGACCTGGCGTGTTACGGACACAGATAAATGTCATTACGCTTACTTGTTCTGTTAGAGTTGCCTCCACTGAATAAACGTGTGTCTGACATCATTAGTTCCTCTAGACCGCACTTACTCTAATCCAACCAATCAGCATTTACTATTTCATTGTATATTACCATCAAAAGTACCTTTATAACTTCTTAAACATTATTTCCCCGAGGCAAAGTGGATCTTACCTAATCGGGTAAGAGTCAATGAATGGTGTGTTAAACTGACAATCATGGGATAGTTACACACCCTGATGATTGCGTAAAAAACCTCAAGGCATAAGGAACGCCCAATATTTCGTTGCAAGACGTAAACTCCAATATTTCGTTGTAGAATGTTAACCCCAATATCTCGCAAGACGGAACCCTATTATTTTGATACAAGACGGAAACACCTTTATTGCGTTGCAAGACGGAACCCCCAATATTACGTGGCAAGACGAAACCCCAATATTACGTTGCAAGACGGAACCCCTAATATTACGTTGCAAGACGGAACCCCCAATATTACGTTGCAAGACGAAAAATCCCCCAATATTACGTTGCAAGACGGAACCCCTAATATTACGTTGCAAGACGAAACCCCCAATACTACTTTGCAAGACGAAACCCCCAATATTACGTTGGAAGACGAAACCTCCAATATTACGTTGCGAGACGGAACCCCCAATATTACGTTGCAAGACGGAACTCCCAATATTACGTTGCAAGACGGAACCCCCAATATTACATTGCAAGACGGAACACCCAATATTACGTTGCAAGACGGAACCCCCAATATTACGTTGCAAGACGAAGAAACCCATAATATTACGTTGCAAGACGAAACCCATAATATTATGTTGCAAGACGAAACCCCCAATATTACGTTGCAAGACGAAACCCCCAATATTACGTTGCAAGACGGAACCCCCAATATATCGTTGCAAGACGGAACCCTCAATATAACGTTGCACAACTGAACCCCCCAATATAACGTTGCAAGACGGAAACCCCCCAATATAACGTTGCAAGACGGAAACCCCCAATATTACGTTGCAAGACGGAACCCCCAATATTACGTTGCGAGACGGAAACCCCGATATAACGCTGCACAAACTGAACCCCCAATATAACGTTGCAAGACGAAACCCCATTATCTTGTTGCAAGACCGAAACCCCCAATATTACGTTGCAAGACGGAACCTCCAATATTACGTTTCAAGACGAAACCCCCAATATTGCGTTGCAAGACGGAACCCCCAATATTGCGTTGCGAGACGGAACTCCCAATATTACGTTGCAAGACGAAACCCCTAATATTGCGTTGCGAGACGGAAACCCGCTGTACTTCGTTGCAAGACGGAACCTTTAGTAATTTGTTGCATAACGGAATTCCAAACCTTTCGTTATTAACGATGTATTTATGTTGTTTGTCTCTTATTGATTGTGTTTAACCATTGGCTTGATATCCTTCCGCTTAAAACATAAGACTTAACACTTAAAATCGTTTATATCCGATCTAACTACCCCAAAATATCGGGATTGTAGGTCGGATTTATATATAAGTATTTAAGATGGTGTCTAAATATGGTTGTTACAATTAAAACCGCAGCCATTGGTCTAGATTATAGTAAATACATGGTTGGTTCCAAGAGGGGGGGGGGGGTCATCCGGTGTAATATTAAATGTTGACTTTGTTGAAAATAAGCGTTAATAAATGACACTGTCATTTCAACATTAAATTTTAATAAAAACCGTTGTTGAAAAGTGATCAGTGTTGAAGTTGTATCAGAAATGGGATACCTTTTTAACGATTAATGAAATAAACGTCAGAGATCGGCTGTACAACGAAAAATACTTGATTCTTTTTAGTATAGTACCAATGTTACCTCGGGTTAAAACCATTATTATACTAGTTGTGGGACGGGAGATGGGAGTTACAATACTAGCGCGTTATTAATCAACCACGAGTGAACTTTTCAAAGACACCAGTAATTAATCAGCTATTCACAGCGTTTGCATTCTTAACAAATTAACGCACTTCCAAATGTTTCAAATTTACACAAAACACCTCTATCTACTTTTGCCAAAGGTTTGGAGTTCAGTCAATTTGAACGCCTGTGTGGGTAATTGACTATTGCGTATTTGTTTCGAAAATCTCCCGCAGAGAATTAAAATGGTGACATTTTGTATAAATTGGCTCGTTTTGTAGATAAGACTGGACACTTCTTTTGTGCTCCGCTTAATCTTTAGTTATTATATATCTTTGTTATTTTAACTGAGAACAATGAAGCACCCGCCAGTGTAATAATCTGTTCTTATACAATCAGTTTTTCTTTGTAAGATACAAATTCAAAGAGTGAACGAGATACTTGACTAGAACAATAGTCAGTATATTTCGGGTCATGGGAAAATACTGATTAATTAATTTTACGCTGGGACCAGGGACATTTAATAGCACTATTACAATTATAAACGGAACTCTATAGAAATTAAAATCAACATGAGAATATGTTTTTAGACTGAAAGATATTGTTCATTATCAATCAAAATTATATTCAATAAATACATGTTCAATAACCAATATAAAGTTCAAGTTTGAAATAACTTAATACATATTATATGACCGAATAAAATATGACTAATACATAACACAAAGCAAAAAGTTATGGAAAGCATGTATCAATACATGTTATCATTGTAATAGTTATAATACAAAAATATTTTATTGTATATACAAAACTTATTTAAAATACCGCTGCACTCTTACAGATTGGCCATTTAGACTTTTTTTGAAGTTTTGGTCTGGGAATGAGCCAAGATTTTGCGTAAATGTTTGAAAACGGTGATATTAGACTGCTGGTAAAATATCAGGTCGCAGATTTTAACATTTACGCTTGAAAAGTGATGTTTTATAGATAAAAGCGTTACTAACGCTTTAAGCAAATGAAACAAATCGTCACTTTCCAAACAATTGAGAGCTGTTCTATTGTGTGTTATCCTCTATGACTAATTTGAAAACATTGTTGCCAAAAGCAGCTGATTCTGAAATAAAACAAATAAAAAAGTTGTCAAATCGGTCAATCTATGAGCGTGCAGCTTTCAGTACATGGAATTAAAGTTAAACCGCATCAATATTTATTTAGTTTCAGTAAAGTTATGGCTCACGACTTAGCTGAAACATAGTATATGTTATTTATAAGTTTATCATTTACTATTCCAAATTCCAAATAGGAACAAGACGTCGCGAATGTTTTGAAACGTAACTAAAAGGATGCAGATACATTAAATCAGGATACCAAGTTTGAGGTACGTGGATATAAGCCTTCAGTTTTTGAACGAAATCGGATTTTCAGCTTAAGGTCACCACGACCTTGACATTTGAGCAACTGACATGACAAAAGTAAGGCCATGTTTAATAGATCTCTACCAAGTTCGAGGTATCTTGGCCTGAGCGTTTTTCATATATTGATCGGACACCGATTTCCAGCTGAAGGTAATATTAAGGTTACCACAAATCTAATTATCCGGGATTTATCCAGACCATATTGATAAAAATGTTCACTTCGACAATTTTAGGGAAAGGGGAGGGTGTTTGAGCGACCCGCCACTGGATCGTAATGTATATTTATAATAAAAGAATAAACTATATGCGTTGTTGATATGTTTACTCCAATGTAAAAAAACCCTAAGAATTAAATCATTTATAATTAAATGCACTTTTACTAAACTAAGATTTACACACATGTATGTATACATATCTATACATCTTTGTTTGAGCAAATGTCACTTCAAATCAATTAGATTTACCTTCAAATTTATCATATATCAAATATACAAGATACAAAATAAAATTATTTCTTTTTAAAGTCGGGTATATGATAACAAGAAAACATTAGCCCATTGAGCTATTTTCTAACATGAATAACAAACATACAAAACAGTACCTGAAAGTAATAGCTTATAGTTAAAATAGGTACCAATATTGGAACAAGTATTTACAAAAGCTGTTCCTTATTATATATATTCATGTAACAATTAAAAAACGTAAGATAAATTTGAGCACTGAACAACAGTGATAATTTAACATCAACTAGTTTTCCCGACAATCCACATGCGCACGGTTCCGCTAATATGCATACCACTGTAAAATGGTTGGTTCTTGAGTGTGACTTATTATTAATGGATAATCATATACAATTAAATAGCAAAAGTAGCATGATATATATAGGAATTACAGCATGGTTCATTGATGTGTAGTTGGTAAAAATGTAATCATAATCTAGCTTGATAGGAAAAATCTTTGGAAGGCGTTACTTAGAGGTGGCATTGAATTTATCATGTTATTTAAATTTAGATTTTGCTGATATTATCATAAACAATAGCGTACGAGAGCATGGTTTCTTCCGTGATTAGATCAATCTCTACATACAGGTAACCACATAAAACCCTGCCTGGCCACTGTTCTGTTAATATCAGCACCTATCACTGTGTAAGAATGTTAATATGTTGGTATATGTAATTCACCCCTCAAACACAAAATAGTATAAACCCCAGCCGTACATTCTTGATTGTATATACTTATTAACATTAAAGTGTTTTCCGGTTTTTCTGTGTTCCGACCTCTTTCACCAGAAGTTTTTCTGTGGGTAACTCAAACCAGAAGTATCTCAACTGAATTCCTGCGATTTGATTGGCGGAAGGGTTATCGTGTGAGCCTATGTAACTGTTGGGTTACGTACAGTTCCTACATGATCATTGAAAAACATCACCCGAAACGTTTTTTCCTGAACTTTGATAAATCGGGCCCTAAGGTTCGTAAACCAAGATGTAAGAAAACGTAACCTACAAGTTTGAGAACAAGTTATTATATACCCAATAAATGTGCCCAATATTTGTATAACGTTATAACACAAACGTTTTGGGTGTATCATTATGTTTCCTCTTTCTTTAATCAGTTTTTACAATTGTTTGTTAAAAAAATGTTTTTTTTTTTATCAAACATATGTTTTATTTTATAATAAATGTTGTCTGGTCCATTTTGATCACGGGATCCTCTATGGTAGAGAATTGAGACCTATTCCACGCGACGTCAATCACGTGCATGCGACTATTGGGATCGACTACAGTTGGGGTGGTTACCAATATCGATCCCGATTGGATCTAAGATTGGTGTAGCTAATTGGAGTGTTTGGTATAAATAACTAACATATAAAATTGATACATTCAGTGAAACATGACCATATTATTGACTATGTTTGCTATTGGATACTAGAATTGATTAGTTTTCAACGAGGGTCAACTTTTCACGCGACGAAGGAACATGAATTAACGATAGGGGTCCGGGTTTAACGTGATTGTACGTTTTTTTAAATACACATCAGATACAAATCATAAAAGTATGTCTGATTTTTTGTGAACAAATTGTCAGGGGGCCATTTCAAAAATGATTTTATGAATAAAATAATTATTCTTAAATCTGTATAAACGTTACGAATGGCAACATAATAATTTGATTTTCTTCAATTTGTGCTCATTATTTATATGTTTATATCTATTTATACTAATTTATGATTGTTCAATTCTCTCATATATTAGCAAATTGATAAAACTATGAATGGCATTTTCAATTAACGACAAAAAACGACAAAGCTCATGATTAATACTGCCCCAATGGCGATAGGGGCTTACTCTATTGGCGACTGCGGACAACAGTATGTTGTACGACAAGGCATTTAAGGGTATAAAGTCCAAAATATACCGTTTACACATATATGTTATACATATGGGCCCACCGTACATATTTTATGATTTCATCCATAGTATATGATATAATCTACTAGTCAAATGACAAATTACGGGTGCAACGAAAGTTACTTAAGAAAATAATGGATGCATCTCTATTTTCCAGAAGATCACGTTAATTAAAATAAAACTTGTATTCAGCCAGGACCAACGCTGTATTATATGTTACTTTATGTTTTAATTACATAGCTCATTGAAATAGTTAGAACATTAATTAATTATCAATGATTTTAAATGATGCTTAATGAAAAATATAAATGGTTTTAAATTCACAGCTAGGTGATCTGTACATTTACATTCTTATGACCGAGGAAAATGTATATGGACATAAACAGTGAATACAGTACAGCATTTCAAAACGAAATTTTGTTCCAAGTATCAATGTTTCTAAAGTCTAGTAAATTACGCCAGCTCGTTAACGTTTTCTGACAATGATCATCATCATTGCATACCTAAATGTTTTCTGACAATTAGTACAAAATTGAAACCCAAACATTTAATTAACAGCCTAATAAATGCTTCACCCGGCGACTGGTCTTATATTTTATTACATCTATTGTACATTATATCAAACAAAATCTCCAGTCTTCTTTTGTTTTTATGAGAGCACTCTTTGTGTCTTTTCAAGTGCATACAAAGAAGTAGCAGACGGTCCTGACTTTGGATTGAATGAGGACATTTTGAAAACCCGCACGAGGGTCGTTCTAGCTACTGTTTATTGTAGAGAATACAAAAAGTAAACTCTTAATGATTAAGAATGACGGAGCGAGTGAAGCGAGCGATTTCCTTCCTAGGCATTAAGACTTCCCCTTCATGTTCTAAATGTCTTAGATTTTATAACCTGTTTCCAGCAGGCGAGCAACCAAATATTAGCTTCATTTCTGTTAAGTTGTAAAACTACAAGTCTTAAGCTTGGTACTTATTGATGGGTTAGTTCGCATTTAAAATAAATGCTTCAATGAAAATGTCCATGTTCACTGTAAGATTACGTATGTTTATGCTATAGATACGTATGTTCATGAAAGCATTGTTATAATAAATAGTATTTTTCAAACAGAATGTTGTGGACTGTTATTTATAAATCATCGTCATTAGTGAAATTTAATTAAAAAAAACTTGTTGTTTATTGTCAGGTTTTAAGAACGGAACAGAAATAGTATAAAGGCTCGTACAACGTACAGCGTTTACAATATAATCACCATGTTAACGTATAAATTAAATAAATACACATACATGTATATAAATGCTCTGCATTTTACAATCACGTTTAATATACGCATGAGGGTTACCTTGTATAGCATGAATCACGGTTGATTGTATCAGGTACATCGATGCATAAGCCAACCATTCACTAAACCTCAGATTCACTTACTAGTCAGTACCGAAACAAACATATGTCTTATGTTGTAGCTAATCCTTACAAGATGCTTTTGCGGTGCAAATGCTTCATGACCGACAAATGGTCATGTGATGGCGTTGGTGGGGACACCAAACGCCAGGCTAACAGATCGGTCACGCGTCAGTTTTGCTGTATAGAAAAAGCCGACGACTTTTACATATGAGAGGCAAATCATTTGCAAAGCAGTGTTTTAGTTTAGTACATGTTTGTTTTCAAATATAAAATGCAACGAGGTATTAGACAACCTGACATTTCTTAATCACCGCACAATAAAAGGAAACATAAGCGTCCGTATTTCCGTATCTCCGGGTAGCAGGTTTATTGCATTTTGCAAATGGCTTATTTCAGACAAAATGCAGCGGTTTGACGAAATATACTGTCACATAGAAGTCTACTTATGTTGATTTACATGGCGACCACAAACATAGTGATGCGGTCATTCAACCAGCACAGTCCGGCAGCAACGTGGCAAACGAAGAAATAAACGTTCCCAATGACGATGATGAGGTCAACCGAAAGCAGTACGCTACAAACTCATTCTTGGACGTTACCAGATAGTCAATAACATTGAAATTATCTGTGGCATTCTTAATTTGAATAAAGTGATGAAGTTCTTTTTAACTAAATTTTGAATGACCCTCCAACAAAGTGTTCTTACCTTCACCGATTTTGAAATCACGCCGTATACCACTGATCTGGAGAATCTTTTCATTTCCATATTTATCACGAACCTTCAGAGTAATCGGATGCATTTGTGAATTTTATAAGAGAATCATTTCCTGTGCTTGAAAATCCTTTAATATGACTGCAATTATTATTGATATTTTCATGAGATAGAAATAAAGCGGTGATGTGAGGATTCACTCTTTACTAAGGTAATTAGAATCAAGACAACTCATTTCAATTATAAAAGGACATCATTTCGTTCCGAGTGCATGAATAAATTTAGTACCAAGAAAATTTCATTTTTTATAATATTAATTTCTTTCATATACTCAGACTTTAACAGTTGTCATATAGATTTGATGTTTGTTGTTTTGAAACACTTCAATGCCATTTTCGATGCTTTTATTTACTTATGTTGCAGACAAGTCGATGTCATATACTTATAAACACTAAATGATTGTCGAAAGACGAATGCCGACCATAAACTAATAAAGAAGCTGTTGCCACTAAAGAACTCGAATGGGATATTATCACGATAGCTGGTAAAATGGAGGATTACAAGAAAATATTGACAACACCCGGAAGCCAAAACTGGCTTAAGGGGTCGGTGGCTGTGAACATTACAAAGCAAGGACTTGCTTCGTTTGCTTGTAATGTTTGTGATGACATTCGCACCGAAACGTTAAAAATAGCAATAAAACATCTTGTTCCTGACCTCTGTGAGAACTGCTCCATTGTTGAAGTAATACCGTGCGACCCTAATAACAAGATTTGCAATGCATGACAATGCCGTTTTCACAAGAGTCGTATGTTTCGTCCGTGCCTTATAATAAAATGTAACGATTATCGTAACACTGTTTCCGACAAAATCCATAAAAGGATGGATATAGGTTTAATTTGCAATAGCTGTAGGACAGTAGAAATTGTGCAGTGTAATCCAAGAAATAAAGTCTGCGATTCGGGAAGGTGCAAATTTCACATGGACCAAAATACGAAGATATTAATCCCAACAAGGCCATGCCCAAAAAACATTTGTGATACGCTCCGTGATGTCATAGAACAGAAACACAGATTTGGGAAACCATCATGGAAGAATACTGATGCAAGGAAATGGTGTGTAAACGCGTGGGATATTGCCAAGTGCTTTATGCCCCCAGATGGCTACGCAGATGTGGACAATGAGGACGATACTGACTTAAACGGGATAATTAGTGTCTACATCAACTGTAAAGAATTTCAACAGTAATTTACCGCTGACCTATCCCTTCAACGCAATCTTTGCACCAAGGTACGTAGAGTGTAATGCCTTATTACTTACATCAAAGTTATAGCGCAATGCATTCTCTACACAAACTTAGCTTTTAAAGTTTATACTTTATTGATAATCAAAGTGACGCAAAACATTCGTCAGATTTTGACCTTAAATATGAGTTACTGAATAATGTGTTACAGAAATATTGAGAAATGTCAAATAGTTCCATTTACGAACTTGCTACCGTGAACTCACGTCCTTTACCGCACTTAATACCCTTAGCTTTTGGTTTAGTGCAATCATTTCATCACTTTTGTTTTAAGATAATTTACTCACTTTATTCCTTCAGCTTTCGATCTATTTACTAATTTTAAACATTTGTTTTCGGTCAATTTTCGCAATTTATACCTGTTGCTTTGGACAAATTACGTACTTTAAAATTTAGCACGCCCATTCTGACATTTCGTATCGTATCTCACGTCAATTTATGCACTTGTCACCTTCATGTAATGTCCATATCTACACTGCACAAATATATGAAGTCAAGATAACGTCCATTTACATCACTTTGCACATCAACGAGCAAAGGTCCGTTTGCGCAAAGATATGCCTTTAGAAAAGGTCTTTTATACGCACTCGTTACCTTTCGATAACTTCAATTTACGCATTTCATAGATATTATAAATTTCAACTATGGTAGGTATTTGAATGGAGAAATATATTTTGACAAATAAGATGTATACATAAGGTAACAGCTGGCTTTATTTTACGATTGTTGAGTAATACAAAAAAATATGTACAGCATTTATTGATTTAACATCATGTGGGGTTAATTAGCGTATGAAGCTGGGCAACATGTTATATATAATAAGATCTAAGTATACAAGTGTTATATCACATGTTTACTATGCTTGCGACCGTAAACGAGTAACTAACGTTAAACATTAAGCTCTTGTCCGTATTCGGTTAACGGATGTAATACCCTTGGCTCACGTCCATTAACGGCTTACGACGTCATACCTTAAGCTCATATCAATGTCATAGCATTACTTTACATCCATTTAAGGAATATATTGCGGGGTTTATGCCATTATCTTTTACACCAATAGTTCATTATTTTATTCAGGAGTTGTTACAAATTATTCATTTCATGTCAGAAAAGCTTACAGTTATTATTTCTCACCTATTCCATAAATGGAACGACCCGACCGTAAGCGGAAACAGTTTAACAATTTACGTCACAATAGCTCGACAAAGACCAACCACTTGAAATAACTTTGATTCAAAACGTAAAATTTTAACACTAATGACTTCATTACATTTCACATATCATTAATTAAATCTTTATTAAATGTCAATTTAAGTTTTTCGACGCATTCTGACACCATATATAAATACATAAATAACAAGATGAAGTAGATTCAATCTTCATGTATGTTGTTATGCGTTCATTCTAAATCCGAACATATCCGAAGAAGTTGCGTTCATCAGAATTATTCACAATTGACGAAAGGCAGTTCATTTAAAGCAACTGTGCACCAGATGATCAATTTGCAAGGAAAAGAAAATTGTCAAAAACTGATATAAACATGGTTTCAATGTGTACAATGCATTGAAACTTACTAACTGAAGTACCACATAGTTTACAATGTATTTAAGTTTAGCAGTTATTTCGTATTTTTCCATTAAAAAAGATTACTGGGTATGTCTACCTGCCAGTAGTAGAATTCATTCCTTATGCGTGATTGGCTAGTCGATGTTATCACGTGATATTACTGAGATAGGTCTATAGCTAAATTATGTCACCCGAGTATAGTACGCCGTCGTAACTCAGTGGATACGACGCTGGTCTGCAATTTGGCGACACGGGTTCGAACTCGGTATCCGACACACTTTTTTTACATTTCGGTACTTTTCTGTACAATTATAATATCAAAGCGTAACACATTCTATTAAATAATTGTCCTGAGATTCGTTACAGAAAAAAAAACTTTTTTGGTGCCAATCTGGTGTACAGTCCCTTTAAAGTGTATGTATTAACAGTTAACGATGTACGCTATACCTTTATTTCACGAATATACGGTGAACAGACGTTCAACCATTAGCGCACGACCATAACCGGTTAAAGTTCCTTAAGTTTGCTTTCGTAAAAAAATAACGACGGTATTTTTCCTTGAACTTTTACCCATAAATTGTTGACGTTAAACCTTAAGCTTGAGTCCATTTATGGTTATATTCTACATAACATTATCTTACATCTGGCAACAGATAAGTGGCACTATAGCTTTAACCACGTTTAAGTATGGTCAACTGACGCATTATCATTAGCTGCGTTCACTAACGGTTAACAGACCTTACACCTTTCGCCCATAAATAGTTAACGACGGGCGTTTTACCTTGAGCTTACATCACTATTCACAATATAATGATTCCCTTACGCAGGTCCGAGATGTTGGGAAGCATGTCCGCCATGCCCCGAAACCGGAAGTTACTGACGATAACTTGAAAGTCTGGTTTACAGACCTGAAGGCCTTATTATCTGACCCAACATTTCACAAAGCAAATCCCCGTGCGCAAGATGCCATAGACCAGCTTGATAAGGTAAGACGTTGTGGAATACGTTCTATATATAAAGGATCGCTTTAATGTTCGAGGTGTACATGAACTTTATGGGTTTTTTTTCTATTTTTGTGTACGTCGGCGTACACATGTGGTTAGTAATTAATAATTTCAGAGCTCCTCAGCCATTTTTATCGCAAACAACACCAGATGTATGCCGGGACATCAGTAGAAGAAGCTCGTAACATTTGGAATGATATGATTAATTAAATGTAGTGTTTAGCTTGTAATTGTTGATCTAAGTTTTAATTAAAGACTTAGTTAAAGGCCTAGTTTATGGAATGTTTGGCGTTTTTTGTTAATTGCACTTGGTGTGAGTAGGGGCAAATTTCCTGTGTATTTGATTATTGGCTCAGGGCCATTTAAGTTTGACACTTTGAGAGAAGATTATCGCATTGTCTCACTTTTACATGAGAGGAAAATGGCCGAGGAGTTCCGAATGTAATAAATATAGACATACTAATTTTCTTTACAGCTGGAGAGTGACGACTGTGTGATTCCACCTTCAGACATCAAAGCAGCACTTGAAGGGCTAGAGAGGAAAGCGATTGACCTTGTTGACGTGCTTCAGAGGAAAACAGATGAAGGCGTCCTTGCTTTACAAACGGCTGAAAATATAGCCACTCAAAACATAAAATCGTTGAATGAAAGTGATCAGTCCTTATTTAAATCAGGTCAGTGTTTTATTTTGTAATAAAGTTAATGCTTTCTGCAAGAAAGCTTCACTGAATTTTCTTGCGTGCCTTTTTGCGTTCATACTACGGAATGCCGTTAAGGCTATCGCCTGTGAATGTGTTGATCTGAAACGCGATACTCGATAGTACGATAATGAAAACGCGAAATCATGAAACTACGATAACGAAAATACGACAGTACGATGATTAAAATGCGACAGTACGATTACGAAAACGCGATAATACGACAGTATGATGATAATAATGCGATATACTATTGTTGTTTCACCATCGTATTGTCGCGTTTTCATCATTGTAGTGTCGTGATTTCACGTCTTCGTTATCGTAGTATCGTACTGTCGAGTTTTCATCATCCTATTATCGTACCCTAGTGTCGCGTTTTAATCATCGTTCGGTCGTGTTTTCCTCATCGTACTGTCGCGTTTTCATCATCCTACTGTCGTGTTTTCATCATCCCACCGTCGCGTTCACCTCATCGTTCTGACGTGTTTTCATCATCAAATTGTCGCCCTTTAATTATCCTACTGTCGCGTTTTCATCATCCTACTGTCACGTTTTCCTGACCGTACAGTCGCGTTTTCATCACCCTACTGTCGCATTTTCATCATCCTACTGTCGCATTTTCATCATCCTACTGTCGCGTTTTCATTTTCGTTCTGTCGTGTTTTCATCATCCTACCGTCGTGTTTTCATCATCCTACTGTCGCGTTTTCATCACCGTTCTGTCGTGTTTTCATCATCGTTCTGTCGTGTTTTTATCATCGTTTTGTCGCGTTTTTTATTACCGAACTGTCTTCTAATCACCATCGTATTATCGCGTTTTCACCATCGTACTGTTGCGTTTTCACCATTGTACTATCGGGTTTTCATCATCGTACTTTTGACATCCGGTGCGCATGCGCATAATGTCAGATGCAGGTGTGCGTTTCAGAAGGATTTTACAATCTGCCATTATCGGAATTGTACGATCATAAAAACGACCAACTTAATGTTAATCATACATTCCTTTAACAAACGTCTTGTTAATTCTCCATTTGATTGGAAAAACTAACAATAGCGAACCGCTAGAGCGAATGACAAAGACTGAAGTAAAGTGACGTAACGTCAAATTAACCTGAGCACCTGCCTTTTTTTATCAATGATACTAATACAACCACCACCTCCACCACCACTACTAGTACTACTACCGAAAAAAATATAGGCTGTATTCTTAGAACAATAGCGTCTAGAATGATCCACAAACATTTCTTCTAAGAACACGACATAATAATGAGTGCTTTCTAGTGACTATGATGAATTAGAAGTTTCTGCAGGGGAACCCGACCCTCCCTTATAATGATGATGATGATGATGATGATGATGATGATGATGATGATGATGATGCGACTACGACGACAACAATGATAATAAAACAAATCATAATGTGACTAAAACGACGACGACGACTAAGGTGATGAAAATGATATGATAATCCGACACGACGACAATGATGATAATACAAGTAATGATAATTCGACGATCACGACTAGGATGATGATAATTATAATAACAATAATGCAACGACGACATATTGCTAAACATGATGCGACGATGACTAAAATGGTGATAACGATATATATGATGCGTAATTGTCATAGTTGTTGTTGATGATGATGATGATGATGATGATGATGATGATGATGATCGTACTGTCGTTTGGTCACGTTTTTATCATCGTACTGCCGCGTTTTCATCAACGTAGATTCGTGATCATCGTTTTCATCATCGTCCTATCGAGTATCGCGTTTCAGATCAACACATTTACAGGCGATGGCCCTAACGGCATTCCATATTATACCGCCTGGGCACATGTAACCAATCCTTTAAAAACGCATTCTCATTTAATTAGAAAAGAGTGTCACTTTAATAAGATGGATTGTGTTGGATACATTATACGTAGTGAAGTAGTCAATATACTTCAAAATAACGTTTGTATCAGTCACTGGGGCTCCAATGAGACTAAATCCCCGATACTCGCAAATAACGTCAAAAGCGCCCGCAGAGAGCATGTTTTCAGGCTTACTAAACAAGTGATATTCCCTTTATTGTGATTGAAGTCAATTAAACGTTTTCGAAAAAAAGAATGCTGAAATTTTTTGTTGAAAATGATTTAAAAATGGAAATATATTTACATAATTTTATTAATTGATCTGTTTACTTTTAACACTGTCGGAACATTTGACGGTTTCTGTTGAAAGGGGGGTATTTTTGCCTTTAAGTGCAACTACTTTTCTAAATTGATACATGCACATGTACAACAAACATCATCATTGAGAAATAAACTTTTAACTGCTTACTAAATAATGCATTTATGGAAAATATTAACTACCGATAACGAGATTGTAACCGTGTAAAAAATGGCTGAAACGCACAAATATCAATTAACTGGTAAGTCAATTTACAGAAATCGTCTCATAAGGCAGAAACACAGTGTTTCCTGTACCTTTCATTCAAATTAAGCCAAATTTATCATTCGTAAAACAATTGTTTTCGATATTTATACATCCTTTTCGGTAATTAAAACAATTTCATGAATTGTGGTACATCTTATTTGGGAGTAGCAACACATCTTTAAATTATTAAGGAAGTGTGCTTTGATAAACTGTTTGTTATTTCATACACCAAAAGAAGGCATTGGGCAAATACGCTCTGTTATAACTAAAACGCTTTTCTTTACGGCAGCCATCTTCACAACATCCCTCCTTTTATTTTCACTGCATTACGTCTGCCATCTTGTCTATGGTCGTCAAACATACCTCATAACCATTCAGACGTATGACACATCCTTCCGTTTATTTCCCCGCGTTACGTCAGCCATTTTGTCTATGGTCGTCAAACATACCTCCTATCCATTCAGACGTATGACACATACTTCCGTTTATTTCCCCGCGTTACGTCAGCCATTTTGTCTATGGTCGTCAAACATACCTCCTATCCATTCAGAAGTATGACACATCCTTCCGTTTATTTTCCCGCGTTACGTCTGCCATCTTGTCTATGGTCGTCAAACATACCTCCTATCCATTCAGAAGTATGACACATCCTTCCGTTTATTTCCCCGCGTTTCGTCAGTCATCTTGTCTATGGTCGTCAAACATACCTCATAACCATTCAGAAGTATGACACATCCTTCCGTTTATTTCCCCGCGTTACGTCTGCCATCTTGTCTATGGTCGTCAAACATACCTCCTATCCATTCAGAAGTATGACACATCCTTCCGTTTATTTTCCCGCGTTTCGTCAGTCATCTTGTCTATGGTCGTCAAACATACCTCCTATCCATTCAGAAGTATGACACATCCTTCCGTTTATTTTCCCGCGTTACGTCAGTCATTTTGTCTATGGTCGTCAAACATACCTCCTATCCATTCAGAAGTATGACACATACTTCCGTTTATTTTCCCGCGTTTCGTCAGTCATTTTGTCTATGGTCGTCAAACATACCTCCTATCCATTCAGAAGTATGACACATCCTTCCGTTTATTTTCCCGCGTTACGTCAGTCATCTTGTCTATGGTCGTCACATATACCTCATATACTATAAGACGTATATCACATCCTTCTACACAACTCCCCGCGTTACGGCAACCATCTTGTCTATGGTCAAACATACCTCATATCCTTTCAAACTTACGACACACCCTTACACAAATTTCCCAGCGAATTTTGTAAAACGTTTTAACTCTATTTAAAGATTGAATAATTGAACTCACGATCATCGAAATAAAAGTGCTTGATATAAAGTAATTGTTTGCTCTGAAACCCAAGATTTTGAGGAAAAATGGTCCACATGTTACAAAATGTTGCGTTACATCGAACTTTTGATGTTCTATTCTAATAACGACGATGCAAATTACTGATAAGAAATATATAAATCAAAATTGCAAATACGATTTTATTCCATTTAAACACGTTTCCCAAATGCATGTATATTTGTTCATCAGAAAAGCCTTAGGTAAACATCCTCTTATTAACGGCTAATTGACGCCTTGTGGGAACGAGGCGCTCTGTATGAAATGCCGGTGCTCCGCTGAGTTATTAAGTAATATCCGTGTAAATAGACGTACATCGTGCTTATCTAAAATTGTATTTAAGGTTTTAAAAAAGCACAATGCACGTCTAATTACACGAATATTAATTTATAACTAATGATAGAATGTTTTTTAACATAGTCAAAACTTTGTAAGGAAAGTTGGTATTAATTTCGTAATTTCTAATTTCTCTGAAAGATAATACAACAACACGTTGATCAACATGTGTACAGCTTGTTCTCTAGCTGTGAATATAATACATAATTTGTATTTATTAAAGCCTAGAATACAACAATTCGGATGTCTGTTGTTTCATCTTAAGTAACGTTATGCAGTTACTTACCTTATTTAGTGCATGATGCCGTTCAAAGCACGTTTCGTATCTTATTTGTAAGTATTAGTTGCATGTAACCCTGAGTGATTCGGGTGATATGTTTCCGTTTGTGATATTAATGATATCGTTTAAAACAGTTTATAAGCAATAAACGTTAAATTGTTATGAAAGATTGTTCTGAATGATGAAATTTTGAAACGTCTTCGACCAGAGACGTAATTTATTTATAGAAAAGCGTAGCAGAAAACATTTTCAGCGGTCTAGTGTTAGCGATATTGTTGTGCCGTGAGTTTTTAACTATAAACCCGTTATTTGACACCTATGGGGAATTAGCTATTGAAGTCCAAACCAAATCCTTTTCACGAAGCAAGTTCTTCTCACGATTTTATTCTGTTGTTCTTTCCTTAACAAATACTTGATGCAATAACACAGTATTTGTAGTCCAAAAATTAACACCAAATATATTGTATAACAGCGACAACGCTATAGTTTGCTGGACTGTGGTAAAACCATCTCCGAGCTCAGACAAATTTCAAGAGTCCGTTTTCTATTAAGAACTACCTTTTTTCTCTCCTCTCCTCTCAACATTTAAAAATCTGTTATCTTATATTGTGCGGCTCGGTCATGCATTACATAAATTAAACTAATAGAAAAACAGGAAATACTTCAAAAAGATTGTCAGCTCAGCTCAAACTAATTACTTCTGATTTCAAATAGTTCAAAACATGTCAAGGTTCTAAGTTAGATACAAAGAAACAATAATACAGTAAGCTAAGGTCAGTATGGCTTCGACTGACACCTCCTTTGTTTGGCAATTAGCAACATCCTAAATCGTTGGCGTTTGCCAACCTGTTACAAACACAGTTGCATATTTCAAATAACAGGTGTAAAAACATCTAACAAATAGTTTGTAATCAACCCAACGCTGAAATTATGGAAATGGTTTCAATTAACAAAACAATTTTAACCAAAGTATGGCATGACGTACAGCATAACAATATGGTTGACTACTACACGGCATTATCTCCCATCTGAACATATATTTTAAAGCTTTAACCGTAAAATAGAAGTAACCTATATACTTAATAGTTTTCCAAACGCCAGGCAATGACCGACACAATGCAAATAAGACGTAAAAATAGTTTAATCCAAGACTTGATTCTGTCAAAAACAGAATTGTACATCATCCCGTCAAAAGTACGATCCGATTTTACTGTAAATATTAGAATAATTTTGTATTCTTTGCAACAAATGCATAAATTATACTGTTAAAAATCATTCAACTGTAATAAAAAAAAATCTTAAATATGATAACAAAAAACCAGTTATATCATGTTGATGAAAAGTATTTATTCATGATTCATGGGTCAATATCATCTGCGTATCTGCAATTACTTAAATAGTGCTTAAAATAAAATATATATATCGCAATATATCCAATATACACATTGCCGCACGAGAGTAGTCACGTGGTGTTTGTAATTGACACCGGAAAAAATATTTAAAAATAATATTAAAAGAACCGTATCGCAATATTTCACGTTACGGATACATATATCACAGTGTACATCACGATCGGCTTCTCGGCGTATCATTCCCACTCTATTTGTAAGACACAGACTGGACGAGAGCCGTCACGTGGTGTTTAATTAAAACCGATGAAAGAATATTATTTAAAAAAGCTATTTTTATAATTCGTTTGTCATTCATTTCCAACGAACTTTACATGCTAAATTTTGGCACCCTTTGATGTGTTGCATCAATGGTCTTTCTATCATCGAATTGTATTTATAAAACGTTTATTTATTTTACAATACATTCATGTGTATTTAAAAATGTGTGTTTCGGGCAGGGATCTTACTTAAGAAATATAACACACCACTGAGGGTCATATGACATTATAAGGACCGGCCATTCAGCCACCACTGGTGTATATGGACTCAGGCACTAGCCGAGATCCATTCACCTTCGGGGGCTGACTGACCGGTCCTTAATATGCCATATGGCCCGAGGTGGTGTGTTATATTTCTTATATTATACCGAACACTTTTCATTATAAGTCAATATTTTTAAAGCGATTTAAATGTGTTTTTTAACAAACCTGATAATGTTTACTTGCGACATGTTTTTCGCCGTTGTGAAAATAGCAAGCCGCACTATCAAATCTTATGACATCAGCGGTCCATATTACATTTTCGGCGAGGTCCAGACCGGCCCAAAATATAATATTGACCGCTGACGTCATAAAACTGAATTTTCATCAAAATACTGTGATATACGAACCGATCGAGATTATATATATAAAGAAGGGATAAATTTATGTGAGGTATAATATACGATATTAGTAATCGAAGAAAAATACTCTATAAAGCAGGAACACCGTTCTCTGGTTTCCATGATAATGATCTGACGGCGACTGTTATCCTGTATCACCAAGAAAAACAACTGCACGCTAGCGCTTGGTCCTTCATTAAACATATCTGACGGTTGCTTTTATCAAGTATCACCGAATTATCAACTGCACGCTAACGCTTGGCCCTTTATTTTACAGATCTTACTGCGACTGTTATCGTGTATCACCGGAAAACAATTGCACGCTAACGGTTGGCCCTTTATTTTACAGATCTTACTGCGACTGTTATCGTGTATCACCGGAAAACAACTGCACGCTAACGCTTGGCCCTTTATTTTACAGATCTGAAGGAGGATCTAATCATGTATCACCGGATAACAACTGCACGCTAACGTTTGGTCCTTTATTTAACAAATCTGAAGGAGGATCTTATCATGTATCACCGGAAAACAACTGCACGCTAACGTTTGGCCCTTTATTTTACAGATCTGAAGGAGGATCTAATCATGTATCACCGGATAACAACTGCACGCTAACGTTTGGTCCTTTATTTAACAGATCTGAAGGAGGATCTTATCATGTATCACCGGAAAACAACTGCACGCTAACGTTTGGCCCTTTATTTTACAGATCTGAAGGAGGATCTAATCATGTATCACCGGAAAACAACTGCACGCTAACGTTTGGTCCTTTATTTAACAGATCTGAAGGAGGATCTTATCATGTATCACCGGAAAACAACTGCACGCTAACGTTTGGTCCTTTATTTTACAGATCTGAAGGAGGATCTTATCGTGAATCACCGGAAAACAACTGCACGCTAACGTTTGGCCCTTTATTTTACAGATCTGAAGGAGGATCTTATCATGTATCACCGGAAAACAACTGCACGCTAACGTTTGGTCCTTTATTTTACAGATCTGAAGGAGGATCTTATCATGTATCACCGGAAAACAACTGCACGCTAACGTTTGGCCCTTTATTTTACAGATCTGAAGGAGGATCTAATCATGTATCACCGGAAAACAACTGCACGCTAACGTTTGGCCCTTTATTTTACAGATCTGAAGGAGTCTCTAATCATGTATCACCGGAAAACAACTGCACGCTAACGTTTGGCCCTTTATTTTTCAGATCTGAAGGAGGCTCTTATCATGTATCACCAGAAAACAACTGCACACTATTGCTTGGTCCTTTATTTTACAGATCTGAAGAAAGGTCTCATCGTATATCATGGCACAAATAACTGCTCGCTACCGCTTGGTCATTGCTTAGATCTGGAAGATTCAGGACTTGAGGACCTCTATTTATGGCCAAACATTAGTAGGGTTATTCTTCAGTCGATTCATAAAGACAAGACATCAATAGAACAGATTACAGAACCTCTTTCGAATTTGGAACAGTTGTTCAGTTCGAAAGGTATCATATTTCTCACCGCAGACGCTGGTGTTGGAAAGACATCATTTTGTAAGTTTTTAGTTTTATCGTGGTGTAAGGTTCAAGAGGGAACGACCGATCTGAAATCAACGGTTAGTGGCACCCAAAACGTTTCTAGCATTATTGAGTATTTGAAGGAATTTACTTATTTGTTTTACATCAATTTATGTGAAAACCAACGCGCTAAATTAGAGGATATCATTTTCTCGCATACGGAATCTGTTGACACAAAGTTAACGCGGGATAATAAAGCCTTTGATAATATATTGTCGAAAGAAAACGGTTTGTTCATTTTAGACGGCTTAGATGAATGTAAAATTCCCTTGATAATGTCTATGCCTGTAAATAGAAAGTATACTGTTCTCATTACATCACGTCCTTGGAAACTTGCAAACATAAGTATGCCAAGAAAATATACACATGCACAAATTGAGGTTATGAAACAAGATTTGTCCGAACAACTTGTGAATCTTGCGAACGGATGTTTGAACAAGCATTTCAAGACATCATATGATACAGATGATTTCTTAGACGCTGTCAAAACTCAATGTTTAGAATCTCAGCTCGAAAATCCAATGTTTGCGCTGCAGTTGTTATGTATCTATCACGATAAACGCAGTGAGAATAAAACATGTTCGGTCAATGCAACCGTTCACAGATTATGTTCAGATTCCGGTACAACGTTAGTACCTCGTCAGACCGAACTGACATGCCTTGGTAAGACAAGGTCGCATGTATACGCAAATATGATAGAACGGATGTTACGTAGTACCGAAAAGAAGGAGGAATCACTCGTACAAGATCTCAGTGAGTATTACAAGAACAATGGTCAACCACATGCACTTCCCGAATGTTTTGATGAAAGAAATTACGCATGCTGTGGTTTAGCAAAACTAATTTACGCTATTGGAAAACTGGCTGCCTATTCACTCTTAGGCGATAATAAATCTTTAATGGAAGAACACCAAATAAGGGAACTTAGGAAAGATGAAACGACGTTACTTCTCAAATCTGGACTTCTTTCGAAAACAAGCTTGAAAACTATATCAGGAGAGAGCAATGTGTACACATTTTTACATCAGACTTATAAGGAGATGCTTGCATGTGTGTTTCTATCTTCGCAAGGGTTTGATAGTGATATTTGGAGAAAATTCAAAGAAAATTTTGATTCTGTTGTGTCACCCGATATTTTGTCTTTTTTATGTGTGATGAACTACGAAAATGGTCGCAAGTGTTTAGATACGTTTAATGAAAGGAAACGGTTGTTTGTTAGAGATGGCACATTTTACGAATCCGAACTAATTGCATATCAAACTACAATAAAAATGACCCACAAAGAATGTTTCGACAACGGAATTAAAAAGCCACGTATTTCATTGAAACACTCACTGCTTAACGCAGATTTTGGCATTGGAACTGATCATGCACTTTTACAAGAAAGCGCTATTGAATTGGAAACACTTTTCATTAGCAACTATTCATTTACTACAGCAATAGACCAGAACTTTTTCTCAAATTCATTGGTGCACTTACTGGTAGACGATGTTAAGTTTCGCGATGACCATATCGTACTTTCGAAATGTACACATCTCTCATCATTAACTATAGAGAACACCCGTCTGTCCCGCGTTACCATCAATCCGTCTTCCCTAGAGATGTTCTGGGTTTACGTGAGGCCTGAAATGATACAAGAAATACCGCCCATGAAGTTGACCTTTGTTGGCGGGTCGCAATTCTCTTCCAACCTAAAAAAACTCAGTCTAGTGCACGTGATCATGGATGCTCCCCTTGATTTGGCAAATTGTCCGCAATTACAGAAATTAGTTATGAAAAATACCTCATCCGATTCTGTAACAGGTATATGCGTTGTACGTAGCATGCAACGTTGTGATGCACTTCAGGAACTGCAGCTTGACACATTGACCTTCCCTGCAGATACGCACCTGGATCTCAGTGAATTAACGTGTTTGACTGATATATCATTGGTAAGATTAACGACGGATATAACCGTTCAGTTTCCACAAAATGTGCATGAAATATTCATAGACGGTGTAACCTTTTGCAAAAATACACACCTGGATCTCAGCGGGCTCGTACATCTCTCAACGATATATATACAGAATACCCGTCTGTCCCACGTAACCATCAACCCATCTTGTCTAGAGGAGTTCTGGGTTTACGTGAAGCCTGAACTAATACAAGAAATACCGCCCGTGAAGTTGTCCTTTGTTGGCGGGTCGCAATTCTCTTCCAATCTAAAAATACTCAGCTTAGTGCACGTGACCATGGATGTTCCCCTTGATTTGGCAAATTGTCCGCAATTACAGCAATTAGGTATGGGAAATACCTCATCCGATTCTGTAACAGGTATATGCGTTGTACGTAGCATGCAACGTTGTGATGCACTTCAGAAACTGCGGCTTGGCACATTGACCTTCCCTGCAGATACTCACCTGGATCTCAGCGGTCTCACACATCTCTCAAACATATATATACAGAACACCCGTCTGTCCCGCGTAACCATCAACCCGTCTTCCCTAGAGGAGTTCTGGGTTTACGTGAGGCCTGAACTGATACCAGAAATACCGCCCGTGAAGTTGTCCTTTGTTGGCGGGTCGCAATTCTCTTCCAATCTAAAAGAACTCAGCTTAGTGCACGTGACCATGGATGTTCCCCTTGATTTGGCAAATTGTCCGCAATTACATACATTAGTTATAGAAAATACCTCATCCGATTCTGTAACAGGTATATGCGTTGTACGTAGCATGCAACGTTGTGATGCACTTCAGAAACTGCGGCTTGTCAAATTGACATTCCCTGCAGATACTCACCTGGATCTCAGCGGTCTCACACATCTCTCAAACATAACTATACAGAATACCCGTCTGTCCCGCGTAACCATCAACCCGTCTTGTCTAAAGAAGTTCTGGGTTTACGTGAAGCCTGAACTGATACCAGAAATACCGCCCGTGAAGTTTTCCTTTGTTGGCGGGTCCAAGTTCTCAAGCAAACTTACGATGCTAAGCTTAGTACATACAACGAATATTCATAGCGTAGATTTATCGGAATGTGTACAGTTACAAACACTCAGAACATGTGATATATTACAAATAGGGACATTAGGCCTTCCACATCTGGAGGAGGTTCGATTGTTTGGAGCACAAACAGAAGTTTGCAACAATGTTTTACAGTTCATATCTGAAAGTAGTTGTCCTTGTAGAAGAATATGGTTTGAAAACTTATCTTCGGAAATATTCAGTTCCTTGACTGTTAGTCGAACTTATGCTCAGAAGTTTGAATCATTCAAGTTTCGCTTTATGCTTTTTGACATTAATGTTTTTGATTTTATCAAGACGATTGCTGTGAAAAAGGTTGAATTTGAAGAGGTGAAAATAGTTAAAGCCCAGCAGCTTGTAACCTTACTGACATGTACAGAGCCTATTCAAGCCTCAGACAATGCTGCAGGCGGAATGGTCGAACTGCCTGTCGGGCTCCGTGTATCAGATATCAGTTTCTCTGATTGTCCTGTTCTGGGTGCAACAAAAGAGGAATTAGATTCGGCGATTGAATGTTTACGACGGGTTTGGGAGATCAAGGAAGTCAAGATAGAAACACAGCAGTCTAGCATTTCCAACACCGTCTGCGGTGAAGACATTATTAGCGAGAATCACATTGTGTTGAAGAGTTTGCAGATGAAATCAAATTAACTAAAGTTCGCATTGGATAGAAATCTATATAGTGCATCTTTAAATTTAACGATCCAGCGAAATGAATAGTTTTACCATTTAATGTTTGTACATAAAGTTTCGTCTTACACAGTCATATTTCGTTTATCTTAAATAGTCATATTCCGTATCGTCTTACATAGTCATATGCCGTTACGTCTTACAACGTCATATTCCGTTACGTCTTACACAGTCATATTCCGTTACGTCTTACAACGTCGTGTTCCGTTACGTCTTACAACTTCTTACAACGTCATGTTCCGTTACGTCTTACAACGTCATGTTCCGTTACGTCTTACAACGTCATGTTCTGTAACGTCTTACAACGTCATATTCCGTTACGTCTTACACAGTCATATTCCGTTACGTCTTACACAGTCATATTCCGTTACGTCTTACAACGTCATATTCCGTTACGTCATACTACGTCATATTCCGTTTTGGCTTACAAATTCATATTCCGTTTCGGCTTACAACGTCATATTTCGTATCGTCTTATAGAGTTGTCCCCTGTTTAATCGCAGAATTGGGTGCCAAAACCTTTCAGATGTTTTTTTTTTATATTTTGTGGATATTTCGACATCACGCTGTACAAATTATGTACAGCGAGCATTTGTTGTATTTTAACTTTTGTACTTTGTTTGTATCTGCCTGTCCAATATATTAAAATTTTGATCCAAACAAATTGTACCTTTTAAGAAGCATATAACAGTGACGTTAGCTTCATATTTAGTTAGCTTAAACATAAGAATATTCATTTTTGGTGTGATTCATCTGTCTACAGAACATGTTTTTATATCCCGTTTCAAATATTTAAAAAGAACGTTTACAAAATTAGAGAAAAAATATGTAGCTTTTTTATACGTCTGTCACAAAGAAACTGAATTTAAATGCAAAAAAAGATATTACAAATAAATATATGCTGATATAAAGTTTGGAACTTAAAAATACGATTGCTAGTATATTTATGCGTGTACTTTATGTTTTTGCAGAGTTTACGATAGTTCTGTGGGTTTATAAATGTTCAATGTTTTTACATATGAAAACATATAAAAACATATATTAAAGGGACCAGTCAAAAGGGTCAGAAGTTCCCACTAAATATTTATTATAGATATGCCAGTAATCGTTCTTGTGTTCGCGTAATAATATGTATAAGAACTCGATTTCAAGTTTAATAAAATCTTTGAGTGAGTCTCTTTAAACATGTTGTTTATGCAGTTTTCTTGTCTGTATATTGTATGTATTGTATGTATTGAAAACATTCTAGTGACAAACAAACATTGATAAAAACTGAAACCGATTTGTATTTCATATTTTGAAAATCGTTTTACTTTAGATATTCCTTTTTTTATATTTCAACACAGAAATATTCATCATCATTGTTACTGTTTGGATCTGTGGAAAAGACATTCTATTTACAGGAGTAGTGTATTTTGTTTATTCGTTGTATTAAAGCTGCACTCTCACAGATTGATTGTTTTGACTCTTTTATTTCTGAAATGAGCCAATCTTAGCCTTTTCTACTGGAAATCAGTGACATAAGACTGCTGACAAAAGAGCAGACCGTTGTTTTCATATTCATGTAAAATTGGTGTTTTATGGCTAGAAATGTTACTAATGCTTTAAGAAATATAATTTTATCGGCTATTTCCCAAACAATTTAGAACATTTCTGTTGTGAGTTATCTTTTATGACTGTATTAAGGCATTGCTACCAAATCAGCTAATTCTGAGGCAAAATAAATAAAATAAAAATCAAAAATTTGTGAGAGTACAGGTTTAAAGTTACTTTGAAATGTTTTACGAAAAGTCATCGTCGGATACCCACGGGAGACCTATTTATCTGTTGCATGGAGTGAGCGGAATGTGTAAGTCGTGGGTCTCAGACGGTGACAAGACTCTGTATAAACAGTTATGTTTGCGACTAGTTTGTATACAGTGTTCATTTCAATGCTCTACTGAAAGCAATAAAAACACTATTAAAATAAAATAAAGATTTACCATCATTTTGAACCCATATTATGTATTGATAATGGACTCAGTATGAATGCTAAAACTTACGTGGAACCTTCTGTAAATTTTGTCAATCAAGATTCAACTTGCGCTCATGTGTCATAGGTTGTGTTAACTTATATACAGTCGAACCCCGTTGGCTCGAACTCCAAGGGACCGGCGAAAATACCTCGAGCCTCAGAAATCTCGAGCCAAGCGGGAATGCCTTTGTTTAGTATAATATAGAAATCGGTCCTAAACATTCAGTTCGAGCCAACGAGGAATTCGAGCCAAGCGAATTCGAGTCAACGGGGTTCGACTTTATAAGAAAATATTTTGGATGCAAACAATTTAATTCATAATATTGTCTAAACATGCACTATGAACATATATTTGTTACACATGTAAAATGTTTACAAATGTTATGTATATATAATACAAGTTCTTGTTGAGTTTTATATTTATAATAATGTGAAAATTAATGCAACAAGCATTTATATTCATAAAATTTGATAGTAATATTGTGTACTAAACATGCATTATGTAAAGATGGTTTTGTCAAACATGTAGCTATTTTTGCAAATGTTATGTACATGCACTACCAGTTCCTCAGCGGATCGATATTGAGTTCATGTATTGTATAAAATCATGTATACTCAATGCAAGGAACATTCGTGTTCAAGAATTGTTTGTGAGAAGAATTGTACATACAATCGATGCAATTCCATGCCGTTATTTTTTCATGGCAATCATTGATAATAATGTATTCTGATAAATTATTTGTTATACATGCCTATGCAAAATATATTTTTTTGCAAGAAATGATGCAAAATAAAATGTATTAATAAATTATCTTAATTGATCTTTCGTTTTTATTCTTGTGCAGTTTTAAAAATTACAAAAAGGTCAATGCTGGATGCTGCTTCTGATTTTGATGATGATGATGATGATGATGATGATGATGATGGTGATGATGATGATGATGATGATGATGATGATGATGATGATGATGATGATGATGGTGATGATGATGATGATGATGATGATGATGATGATGATGATGATGATGATGATGATGATGATGATGATGATGATGATGGTGATGATGATGGTGATGATGATGATGATGATGATGATGATGATGATGATGATGATGATGATGATGATGATGATGATGATGATGATGATGATGGTGATGATGATGATGATGGTGGTGGTGGTGGTGGTGGTGGTGGTGGTGGTGGTTGTGGTGATGATGATGATGATGATGATGCCACTCAGGGTTGAGTCTTATTGAACCATGTACTTTTATATAGAAACAAGAGCGTCAAATGTCACAAAATACGCCTGGTAGTGATGATTTTTCAAAGGCTTCTAAAGTTATTGATCGGACACGACTGATTATATTTATTTTTTATAGTCAAAGGACGATAACTCCCAAGTGACTAGAGCGATATGGATGGTTATCGAAATGGTCAATGGTTATGGTATGGAAAAATTATCGACAGGGATGCCAAAACACATTATGACCAAATTTGGTTTTATAAACTGACCCACTCAGAGTTAAGCCTAACTGACCAACTCAGGGATGGGCCAGACTGACCTATTCGGTAATGGCCCAAACTAGCCCACATAGGGATGGGCTAAACTGACCCACTCAGAGTTAAGCCTAACTGACCAACTCAGGAATGGGCCAAACTGACCTATTCGGTAATGGCCCAAACTAGCCCACACAGGTATGGGCTAAACTGACCCACTCAGAGTTAAGCCTAACTGACCAACTCAGGGATGGGCCAAACTGACCTATTCGGTAATGGCCCAAACTAGCCCACACAAAGAAGGGCTAAACTGACCCACTCAGAGTTAAGCAAAACTGACCCACTCAGGGATGGGCCAGACTGACCTAGTCGGTGATGACCCAAACTGACCCACTCAGAGATGGACCAAACTGACCCACTCAGAGTTGAGCAAAACTGACCCACTCAGGGATAGACCAAACTGACCTACTCAGGGATGGGCCAAACGTTACGAAATAACTTTTAAATAGAAGCAAGGAGTCCATTAGCGTTGAGCCAAAACTGGCAAATGAACTTCTATATACGAACAATATGCCCCTCAGGGTTGTGCTATTTCTCACCTACGTATTTCTATTTAGAAACATTGAACCCTCAGGGTAAAAACAAGCTACTTCTCAAAAGTAGCAAGGAGCCCGTCGAGTTAAGCAAAAATTGACCAAAAGTACATACACATCTAGTCCAGATTTACAGATCAATGCCTTATTTTTCAGGCTAGATCAACACCTCACACGTTTCATAGCTTATATTAAAGTTTTGTGTCAAGACTGACCCCACGGATAGTCTATTTCAGAAATAAGGTCTTGTACTTGCTTTATATCTTGGGGTGTAACTAAGGCACTTGCGCCCCTCCTTCAGAGTGGAAACTATTGAGCTTAAAGTTTGGGCATGTGGGGTGTGTGTGTGGGGGGGGGTACTCCCCCAATGTACTTTGAACATTTTCTAGTCCGAAATGGGGAATTTCTGGCGTATTTGATTACTTTTTCTCTCCCATATTGAAATACAAAGTAAAATAATAAAAAGGTGTGCACACCCCCCCCCCTGCCCCCCCTCCCTCTGCACCCGCTTGTGGTATCAACACAGTATGATCCCGCGATGAGGTATTTAATGATATTTATTTGTTTTGACATCTGGGCTTTTCTTAACAGTTTTTTTTTTAAATATTTACAAGAGTCATACATTTAGAATTTGATGGCAATGAGGTCTCTTACCATTAAAATTGAATCAACATTGAGTAATGTTGCAGACGACACACTGAGTATTATTTGTACCTCTATAACCACAAGCGGATTAAGAGAAGGGGGTGGGGGCTTCAGGTGCGTGAACCCTCTAAAGTCGTCCAATTTTCCTTTTTATGTCATTAGCTTAAAAAATATATAATAAAATACGCTCATAATGCACCTTTACCGACTACGAATTTTAAACAACATTTTGATGGAGTAACGCCACGCAAACAGTTTAAGGCAAAAAGATGCGCCTTTAAGTTACACCCCCTCTAACGTCAATTCCTGGACCGCCCCTGATAACTGTTATTTGGAAAGGTCTTATATTCTATCGATCAGCCTAGAGCATAGATAATTGAGGAACAGCCTTTAAATGTTTCCGCGTCATTGATTTGTTTTAAAACAGTGAAACGGAGAAGTGTAGTTTAAAGTGACTCGCCCATGGTTTGTAAAATGCACTTTTTCAATTACAATTTTTTTTTTTTCCAAAAGCTGGGAGCCTTCAGCAAATATTGAATTTTGCTCAAATATCGTATTTGAAGACTACAAATTTCATTAGTGTCTGTAACGCGATTGAAAATTAATTACGGATGTGGTGTTGCGTGATTGGTTGATTGACATTATCACTTCATGTTATCAATGCATAACTTTCGTATAGCTCACAACTCTGTCTAAAATTTGTGTTTGTTTATGACAAAACTTATTTCCAGTCCATTAATTAAAATTTGGGCTCATTTTTTTCATCTCAAATAGATACTCATTTTACTTTGAATACAAATATACAAAGCGAACTTACAGGATATTTATATCCAGTTTATGCACTTACTTTTTATAATTGCTATTTACAGGTCTGGCTTTCACGGTGTTTGACGTCATTGCGAAGAGCCTGGTGTGTATACTCTACTTCGTACGAGTCATTCTTGATGATATGTCAACGTACGAGTGGTAAGATTTTTTAATCTGAACAACCCTTGATCCACCAGTTGTTACAAACGCTGGAAGCTTAAAAAGTCCATGCTTGTTCCTAGTCTTTTCATAACATGCAATTCCATTGGATACACTGGGCAAATGGACTGCATAAACATTGTACTCGCGAATAATTGATGAGGTAAAATTCAGACATTTGATTGGACGGCCTGAAACACACCTTAGGCTATACAGAAATACTGAACATTTACGGTTGAATTCATGCATTGCAAAAT
The DNA here is from genome assembly GCF_026914265.1 of Mya arenaria. Lineage (NCBI taxonomy): Eukaryota > Metazoa > Mollusca > Bivalvia > Myida > Myidae > Mya > Mya arenaria. Next base: position 72,547,996 of record NC_069131.1, read on the forward strand.
TTCCCTAGCCTGTTTTTCCATAGTATATCTTGTACTATTATCGGAATAATATAGTGAAGACCGGGTCAATTCCAAAGTCATGCTTGAGTCTGAATTTTCAAATTTTCAGTTAGAGCTTTTCCACTGTTTAGAAATTTTAAAACTCACAAACTGGGACTCATTTTCATCAGTGTCATTTCTTTATTAACATTACATTTGGATACAATAAGGCGTCCTTTCCTTTTTTAACTTCATTTTTATACCCTTTTTCTTCTTCAACATAATGTAACAAAAAATTCTTTACATGTACGATTGCATTTAATTTCATCTCGTGAATGCCACTCGTGAAATAAATCTCTTGGTACTCATATGGTGAAATATGTTGCGATCTTACACTGAAACAAAAATGCTTTCCTCTATATCACTTGATGAAATATGTTGCAATCTTACACTTAAACAAAAATGCTTTCATCTTCATCACTTGATGAAATATTTTGCGATCTTACACTGAAACAAAAATGCTCTCCTCTATATCACTTGATGAAATATGTTGCGATCTTACACTGAAACAAAAATGCTCTCTTCTATATCACTTGATGAAATATGTTGCGTCCTACACTGAAACAAAAATGCTTTCCTTTATATCATGAATTATTGTCAACCTTGACTTACAGAATGCTTTATTTCCAGTTCTGGCGATCCGTGCCAAGTCGTCAACGGCACAAAACAATCTTCAGGTTCATCTAAGGTCAACTGGTAAGGTGGTTTTGTGGCAAATTATTGTGTATTGACTATTTGATTAATTGAATTAGAACACATGACATACTGGATGTTGACCAGATAATGAGTATCTTTTCATCAGTCTGATATTTTTTGTCTTTTTGGAACTGTTTCCAATGGCTCTTTTATTGGTAAAAATATAAATTGATTGCACCACAAAAAATATGAATATCTGGATGAAAAATACTTACACTTAAGACAATAAATATTTAAATGTGCAACAAGTATAAAAACAGCTTGTTTGTCTTTTTGTGTATGTATGTGTGTTAATCATCAAATAAAACATACTGTCCTTTATATCAATTTTTTACGATATTTAACTTTTCAAATTGATTGATTATTCATTATGAAGGAGTTCTTGCCCCTTGATTTATTAATAGCTAAATTATTACTGCTATAATTTTCTATTCATGGGCAATAACTCCTTCATAATGCAAACATAACATTGATTTACTGGTACATTTAGGTCAAGGCAGAATCTAGGATTTAACATTTCTCAAATTACTTCAAAGTGGTTGTAATTCAAGGTGAACATTTGAGAAATAGGTGATAAAATATGATGCTCTTTTCATTGTAAGACCACTGATGTTTCTCTCTTTCCCATGTCATGATTGTAAAACAGATTTAAAACAGAATCACTCTATGAAATTTGACACTTGACAAACTGAATATCCTTTGTGTCCTTCTGTAACCTTAGTTTTGAAAAATGATCATGAACATAACTTGTGTTGATATGATATGTTTGCATGATAAATTCATAAAAGAGCATTTTATATACATGAAGTTTTCATCTTTATTTTAATGTAATAGTTAATGTGAAAGAATTTTCTAAGTAAGAACCTTATAAATAGAATTCTTATTATTGACATTTGCTTTTTCCCCTTTTATCTCTAAAGAGTTTTTTTTGTAAAAAATGAGCCATTTTAAGCCCTTCTTTCTTTTAAAAAATACCCATTTTGTCATTAAAAGCACCTGCCTTTTATTGGGGTGTTATAGACTATTAAAGTGGATTTGTTTTCAAAGCGGTTAAACTTTGATTTCATTTAAAGTGAAGTTTATTGCAATTCTTTGTACATACAAATATTTTCATGAAAAGATGCATTCAGATTAACATAGAATTAAATATGGCACTCTTTAAAAAGTGTGAATAAATAAAATAGGTTTAAAGTGGTAATATATAGATATGTTTTCCTTATTTCTGATAATTGTTATCTAAAAGAATTAAGATGACACATGCTTATAATTATTTTTCGTTTATAACACTATCAAGTTACATAATGAATTCAACTTTTTTGCAAATTAATTCAACTTTTTGCATAATTATGTTAAATGGCTGTTTTTCATGCAATTTTATGCTGCTAGTATCTTCAATTACTCTGTAACAAAAGTGCATTTTTTTAATACACATTAAAGGTGAATAAATGGATCATTACATAACTGAATAAAACACATGGTAAATAACCACATATTGTGCTTATATAAATATCAATGTCAAGGTCCTATGTACACCTTTTTTAACCTTCAGTAAAACAAAATTATCTAAAACATACTTTAAGTATTGAGGGATACAGTTTTTTAGAAAATGTAACTGCATGCACAACCTGAGTTATTAAATTTCAGGGCGCGTACGTGTATTAATTCCATCACGAGGGTTGTGTGTGCAGAGTGTAACAGTTTTTTTACCAGGTTGTCAAGGACAACATTCCAAAATTAAGAAAAAATAATGAATTGCACTGTAATTTACCTGCACAGTTAAGCTGAACCTATTCTTAATACCGTTCTGATATTAATGTTAATGTACAGACAAACAAACCACTTGCCCACATGGTACTAGTTCAACTGATCTATTTTTAGATGCGTTATTCTCGCTAATCATTTAGCTTACAAGCCATGACATTTAGTTAAACAAAATGTTTTGATTCCAGCTTCCTATGAAGCTGAGGGTTTTCTGAAGGGTATTTGTTACCAATATAGCGAGATTATATATTGTTTTACAGGCATGTGATGTTAATAATGAGTCCAAGGTCCTCTGATGCTGTGGGTTTTCTGAAGGGTATTTGTTACCAATATAGCTAGATTATATATTGTTTTACAGGCATGTGATGTTAATAATGAGTCCAAGGTCCTCTGTTGCTGTGGGTTTTCTGAAGGGTATTTGTAACCAGTATTACAAGATTAGATGTTATTTTACAGGCATGTGATGTTATGGGTCCATCGTTCGATGCAGCTGAGGGTTTTCTGAAGGGTATTTGTTACCAATATAACGAGATTATATATTATTTTACAGGCATGTGATGTTATGGGTCCATCGTCCAATGTGGCTGTGGGTCATGCAAGTTGTCCTCTCTGTGATAACGTTCGTCAAGGGTCTATTAAAAATTTATGTCGCAAAGGTAACAAGACAAAATTCCAAGATATTTGTTGGGTGTTTAGTAACAAAGCATAAATTTTAAAAATTATAGATGAGTTGGGTAACAGATAGTCCCTTTCAACACTAAATTCCTGTATCACATGAATGTTTTTGTAAGTTAAATTGATAAATGTCTTCAGAGGTATTTTTATATGAATAATTTTGATCCTTTGAAGTTTGTTTCAGTAAGCAATTTTTTTATAAAAGTTGAACCAGGTTTCCTAAGGTAGTAAAATCTAATTATGACTTTGTGTATATCCTTACGCAACAGAATAAATAATATGTAAGTATGAGGCCACAGTACAGTAATAGTTTGTTTGGTGTTTCTCGTCTAAACCACAATAATTTCCTAGACTGTTCCTCTACTGGAACCAAATTATTTTTTTTTCATTTCAAAACAACAACAAAAAATACCCACATGCAACCACCCTTAAAGCTGCACTCTCACAGATTTACGGTATTGATTTTTCTTTTAATTTATGTCTCAGAATCAGCCTTTTTGGCATCATTGCCTTCAATTCAGTCAAATAAGGTAAAGCACAATAGAACAGGTCTCAATTATAAGGAAAACTTTCGAAAAACTCATTTTGCTTAAAGTTCAATTGTTTGAAAAACTGCCGAAAAACTCACTTTTCTTAAAGCTAGCCATTAAACCATTTTCGAATGTAGATATGGAAACCTACGATCTGATCTTTTTTCAGCAGTCTTGTATCACAGGTTTCAAGACATTTATGACATTCAAGTTAGCCCGTTCCAAGACAAAATTAAAATAAAAGTTGCTAATCTGTGAGACTGCAGCTTTAAGAGCAGGAAGGGAAACACCAATAGAACTCTTTATTATTTATTGTGGCCTGAAATGAATTATTAATGTATGTTAAAGTAGATACATTTACCCGTGTGCGGCTTCCTTAAGTCAACTCCCTCCTCTCTTACAATATCTTGGTATTTTTAGGGAATTTTTTTTTGTAAATGTTATGTTTATTTCATTTTTTCAATGGTTTTATTTTGTTAAAGAAATCTTGTTGTGCATATTCATATTGTTTCGTGGCCAATTTTGTTTGTGATTGGAGATTGTTGTGTGAGACATATTCCATCTAATGTATTTCCATCTAAATGTGAGTTAATGTTAAATATCGCTTTAAGAAATAAATGTGAATCTGTTTGTGTAAGTGTATTTGCATGTGCAGATTTATTAGTTAATTGTTGTTTTTGAGAACGCTTATTGAATGATTGACAGACTGATTTAGTATGCAAATAGTTAGTAGAATTATTAATCAGAACAAAGTAAGGAATTAATTTAATAAATTGCCTATGATAAATAGCCAGCCTCTTTTCGTAGATGAACTTAGTAACATAGAGCATAGTTTGTCGTTAATTTGATCTAAGCACATAAACATTTGATACTTGTGCTAAAACAACATTTATGGTCATTTGACACCAGCTCTAATGAATCAATGTTTTGTTTAATTTGTTTAAATATATTAATCAGTTCAAGGATACACAAAAATGACTGCACAATATACAAATAATTCAAAATTATATAAAATAATTCTAAATGGATTGGAAGACAAGCGTACTAACGCTTATGTAAATAACTTTTAATCCTTGTTTTTGTCATCAAACACACATTGGTCGTCTGCATTTAAATACATGGCCTAAATTTACCAAAAAAGTTAAGACTTTGAATGACACAAATTTTATTTCTATTCTAAAATTCAATTGCTTTTAGATCATTAATTCCATGTTCAAAATAACAGATTTTACCATTTATTACCCATCTTTTATCGCATTCCCATTCTGAGAGGATGAGTCTACGAAACACACAAGTGTGGGGCTTTGACTCCAGGGGCCGTTTTTAATATAATTCTTATCTTTATCCTAAGTCATGCCTGAGTGATTTCATTCATTTTATTAGCCAATTATTACGGTCCAATCAAAACACTCAGATTCAAAGTTGTTGATTGAATACAGACCCTGTATAAATAAATGGTATCACACAAATCCTATTTTTTTGCTGTTTCAAGTTAAAATCAAACTGTCACTATTCATTATGTCGGTATGATTTAATCTTATCTATATGTATTTTGCAGGGTAATAGAAGTGAGCAGTTTCTACAAGCCAACTTCATCCTGGAGGTGTTCAGCTCCGTCCCTTTTATTGTGACAGTAAGTGAGATTAGTGTTCAGGTTTACGCCTCGGCCAATAGGATCGTCTGACAGATTCATATATAATTATTCAGAAGAGCTCTGGCAACCAAAATTTTATCAAGCTGATACAGCTGACTGCTTTCCATTTAGGCTTTATTTGGGTTTTTAAGTCGGTTATGTAAGAGTTCTGCATGCCTTCTGGCCAATATAGAGGCATTTCGTGCTCAACACTAAGAAAGTCAGCATTTATTTTGGTCTTTTGAAGTCTTAAATAAATTGACTTAAACCTAATACTCATAGTGCAGATTGTTCACAATTTTTGTTAAAGTTAACAGCATTGTAAACGTCATCATTGTTGATTTTCAAATCTTAACTGCTGTGGAAGTTTAATGGACACACTTGTGGTATGCAAAAAAAAACAACTTACAATCATGATGATCATGGAGCTTTTCAAATTTTATCAAAGCAAATTAAACAAAATTTTGCCCATTTGCTCATTTTGCTTTCACCACCCTCTTAATACTGTAGAAGGTGCTTAACTTATCAGAATGTTTTCATGCAGTTTGAAGTAGTTGCACCATTATCATTTCAGCTGTGCTATCCTCCGCTGCTACAGAACCTTTTTGTACCGTCATTTCTATCATGTTGGCTTGTGAAGAAAGCTCTCGATAGATTACTGGTAAGATTTATTATTGTTGCACACGGGACATTAGGGAAGTCTTTTACCAGTTTCCGCACTTGCCCTGGGGTTTGATTTTCTGGTTCTTACCACAAACACTTGATAGACATTATTAACTTAACCATTAATATGCAAGTAAACCTTTGATAGTTTTTGCCTTGTTAGGCATATAGGTTTTGCATAGCTGATATTCCATAAAAGCAATTATCCATACCTTTTTGGTGTTCAAAGTTTTGCAAAACTCCAGCATACTTGTTTGAGTTAAGGTTTATTTTTTATTCAAATGAGTGAAAATTCTGAACCAAAAAAATGAAGATTAATTTTAAGAATCCAGTAAAAAAACATGATATCGTGTATTTCAGAATGACCTGCATCGTACTAGACAGCGATTCCAGACTATTTCTGTGACACTCTCTCAACAGTGTCTGATTCTCATCGCCACGCTTTTCTGTATGATCTTTACCACGTAAGTATTTTTGTTGATCTTTAACATGAACAAAGTTTGGTTGATCTTTCTTTATCATGCTAACATTTTTGTTGTTCATATTTTGGATGATCTTTACCATGTCTGTATTTTTGTTGATCTTCACTAAACACATACATGTAGTTTCTCAGATCTGTTTGATGAATAAAGTGTTGTGAATTGTCTTAAGTATCATAAACTTCTTCTTTGATATTATTACCACTTTATCTCAAGTTTAGCCTGTCTGTTTACAATGAAAAATGATCAGGGCATTGTGATAGGCTTGGTGTCTTCAGCATTGTAGGGCTGAAAATTAAACCTACACCATAACTCAATTATTTTTAAATATTTTCAAATAAAACTTGGTACACATGTTGCCAGAGAAAAAACACAAGGAAGGCCCATAAGTTTAGCTTTGATAATAAATGAGTTCTCTCCGCATTTCACTGAGGAACCTCTGTGTTTGCTCTGCTGCACTGTTGTTGTAATCATGAACATTTAAGATGTATTTCAAAATTTATCTTCAAATGCTGCTGTGCTTTTTGTACGACCATTTTAGTCTTTCAGATAAAAAAAACATTTAAAAACCTGGCATCAATGAATCAAGTTCAGTCAGTTACGGATCTAAAATATTAAGCATACCCATTGGTAGCCTGACAAATATTAGCAACCATTGGCATCCACTGGCAGTGCTCCTATCTTGCGCTTCTAACTTCCCTTTCCAGGATCTGTGGTATACAGCACATCCAGCGAGCAAGTGCTGAGGTTCAACTCAACATGTTCGACGCAGTGTATTTTGTGATAGTAACGTTCTCAACTGTGGGTTACGGGGACATATCGCCCGATATCTGGCCGTCACAAGTGTTCATGATCCTAATGATCTGTATAGCATTTGCCTTTATTCCGATGCAGGTAAGACATTTTTACCTGTCTAAATTTTGAAGAAAACAAGTCAAGGTATTGTTATAGCTTTAAGATCATTGTTTGCACCTTTTTAAGCAGTGTGGTCACCGTCGTGCTATAACTTTTACCTAGGTCTTAACTCAAAAACTGTTGAAGATGATTGAATGAAATTTGGTACACATGTTGCCAGAGACAATACACACATGTATAGGAAGGCCCATTACTCTTCATTTAATAATTGTTGAGTTATGCCCTTTGTTTTTAGCCTTGGTTCGTCTTCATATCATTGTCTGACTGAGAAAAATGTACGAGTGCTAGCATGGTATTGAATTGTTTATATTTTGAAACTCTTGCCTGTAAAACTGCACTCTCTCAGATACCGTTTTCACAACTTTTCTTAAATTTTGTCTTGCTATGAGCCTTTTTTATGTAAATGTCTTAAAACCAGTGATATTAAACGGCTGACTTAAGATTGCAGTTTTTCATATTCATGGTCGAAAATTGATGTTTTATGGCTAAAAGTGTTACTAATGCTTTAGAAAATATCAAAAATTGTCCATTTTTCAAACGACTGAAATCTGTTCTAGTGTAAGATATCTTATATGCCTGACTTGAATTCAATGATACCAAAATCAGCTGATTCTGAGACAAAAATTAAAAAAATAATGTGAAAACTACCAATCTGTCAGTCCTTCGGTATTGAGGACGACTGCCTATCACCTAAGAGGCATGGGTTCAAGACCATTCTGGAGCAATTTCTCTTGGTTTTTTAACCATTACTCTAATACTGGTTTCTACCAGGAAAAATACTTCAGCTTGGTTCTACAAGCTCTCAGCTTTCATCGCAATGAGTGGAAATAAAACTGTTCCAACCCAAACTATTTCCTTGTGGTCACAGATCCAGATGATAGCCTCCACGATTGCGGAGCGTATGAAGTTTGGCAGTGAATACAGTGAACGACGCGCGGCAGGGTGTAAACATGTGGTCGTTGTCTCGCGTACCCTACAGACAGACACTGTCATGGACTTCTTGCTCGAGTTTTATGCTCATCCAAAACTAGAGGTAAGAATAAGAAGTGATCTGATTCTGAAAATGGTGAATGTATATTTTTGTGTTATTGCTGGTTTACAGGATAAAAAAATACGTGTTTGCGAGTTTGTAGTTTGATTTATTTTTATTGTGAATTAGAAATAAAATCTTATGAATTGTTTTTTAAGCTACTTTCACTTAGACTGCTAAATGTTTAAAGATGATATGTCCTTGTATGAACACATATCTGTGTAAATAAACAGTTCCATGAAATGAGTCATAGAAGCTAAAGTGATATTGAATGCAAGTGGGTAAAGTTGTTGTTTTGCATTAAATAACATAACAATATTTGTTCAGGAACATGTTGTGGTCTTGATGGCCTCGGAACTAATGGATGTGAACATGCAAGTGATCCTGAAGGACCCAAAATGGTCGCAGCGCGTCGTGTACATGCGGGGATCCGTTCTCAAGGATACAGACCTGAAACGGTGTCGTATAGCCAGCGCAGAGGCCTGCTTTATTCTCGCACCTCGTTACATCAAAGACAGGACACAAGCTGTAAGTGTTTGTTTCAAAGGCTAATTTCCTGATGACTATGTATGTTTTGTTGGCACTCTGTTAACTTAATCTCAATAAAGCATGCGTAATGTTGTATTAAACGATTAAAGTTAATATTCAACCTTAAATTAAAACCTAGAATAATGCATAAGACATTGTCCAATGCCTTCACTTTTTGCAGGATTAGCATAGGACCTTTGCACCAATTATAACCACTACTCTGACCTTTTTGCCACTTAATGTTATCACTGTTATAACTGTCTATTCTAGGATCAGCACACAATTTTGAGATCATGTATGGTGAAAGACCTTGTCCCGAAGTGTAAACAATATAACCATGCTGCTTTTACTCTGATCTTTGGCCTTTTATATATTCCTTATTATCTTTGCTATGAGCAAGCAGCACACAAGGTCATGCGACGGGAAGATCATGTTAAGGGACTTACTCAGAGAAGGTTTTCAGTCTGTGAAGGTTCCGCTTGTTGAAGGGGTTTTGCTGTGGGGAAGGGTTTTGCTTTTTCGTTCGGCGACGTGTTTCGCTTGGGGAAGGGTTTTGCTTTTTCCCTCGGTGAAGGGTTTTGCTTGGGAAAGGGTTTCCCTCCTTCACTCAGTGAAGGGTTTTGCTCAGAAGCTCCAATATGTATAACATCAGACTTTTTCTGTGATATTTCACCTTTTATTATTTGATTTGTTGATCATGGTGTTTTTTATAGGATCAAAACACTTGTGGAGGCCATCGGCCGTCAAATATTTTGCTGGAAAGTGCTAAGAGTATATCCAGTTTTTTTCTTTTGCGGTTGATAAATTTACTTATTGTTATACTTTATAGGACCAGCACACGATATTGAGGTCATGGGCTGTGAAGGACTTTGCTCCAAAGTGTAAACAGTACATCCAGCTTTTTAAACCGGAGAACAAAATCCACGTCAAGTTTGCAGGTACGAAAGATTGATTTTGATTTGAAAATGAAACTTTCTTGATAGTTAACTTGAATAGCCAAACCGCACTATACTTGAATAGCCATGCAGCACAAAGTTAAACTGGAATAGCCATGCGGTACCATAGCTACTTGTTGTTGTAGCTAGGCTTTAACCAGGTTTTCTCATAGTGAACCCTTCGAAGAGTGAATGACGTATGTCCTTGTTTGGGTGTCCTGGCATTCAACATCAAACTTACCTATGAAACTTAATAACTTTTATAAGGGTTGACATATCTTGACCAAACTTTGAATAGAGAAAGAGTTTATGGTGACCTTTCATGGGATTGCGTTTGGGCCCCTAGGATCAAGCCCAAGGTCACTGTTACTAAAGATATAAAAACTGTTAAAACTGAATTACTTTCGTTGGGTTGGTTGTATCTTAACTTAACATGATTTTTATGAAGAGTTTATGGAGACCTTTCATGGAATTGCATTTTGGAATCCATGGGGACAATGTCAAGGTCACTGTTACTAAAAATGGAAAAACAATTGAAAATGAATAACTTAAGTTAGGGTTGACATGTATTTGCTGTACTTGGTATTTAGGAAGAGTTTATGGAAACCTTTCATGGGAATGCATTTTGGGCCACTGGGGTCAAGGTGAAGGTCACTGTTACTGAATATACAAACAGTTGAAACTGAATCTCGCAATGAAAGCTGAAGTTGTTCTGTCAATCATTAGTAGTCAGTATCAAAAGCTCTGCATAGCTTGTGTTTTATTGTTAATGCTCCGACTTATAAATAAAATTTATTTGACTTGACTTGACTTGAATCATTGAAAACCTAGTTTGGTTGTATTTTGCCTACTTGTTAATATTTTTTATCTTCCTAGGGATGTTTTGTTTTGAAATTAACAAAATTAAAGGTATTTAACCTTTTAGAATATGACTTTAATCTTTCCATATATATATTAAAATATTAAATAGGTAGTGAGTTCTAAAGAATCAGTGTCTATTAAGCCAGAAAAGAAGATATTAATTTGTTTGTAGTTAATCTATATTGACAATTGGAATATCTCCTGAACCTTTTGAAGTCATTTACCAGAAATTATATTACGGCCACAAACACTAGTTATTGATTAACTGTAAAACAACAAGGTTACATCCCACTAATTCTGCTTCCTTCTTTCCAGAACATGTTGCATATGAATATGAATTCAAATATGCGTTATTGACAAAGAACTGTCTGAGTCCTTGACTGTAAACTATTGTTTCTTAGCTTGTTAAGTCAGGCAAATTAATGAAAGGCTACATTCCACTAATTTTCCTTCCTCTTTTTCAGAACATGTCGTTTGTGAAGATGAATTCAAATACGCGTTATTGGCGAACAACTGTTTGTATCCTGGATTATCTACCCTTGTATCGCTGCTGGTTCACACGTCTGGCGGATTGTAAGTGCAGCATTTTCATTGGTAGAGTTATTGCCCATTGTAGAATAGAGTTTCTGTTAGGAGGCTCTTAGATTCACATTTGTTTTCACTTCTAATTCACTGTGTGTGTTGTTGTTTTTAAACTCGGTAAATAATAACCATTTTACAAACATTTAGTGCTGTTTAAAAACAAAGATATTCTCCGACATATACGAGTGATTCACATATTTAAAATCGATACATACACATGTATAACAAACATAAATTTTGAGTGATTAACCTTTAACTTTTTACTAAATAATGCATTTATGGACAATATCAATTACTGATAACAAATTGTGACCGTCTATTTATTAATATCTGAAAACGCAAAAATATTAAATGATTGGTGAGTGCTAAAAGATTTACTGTGATCTACTATAGTCTCATAAGGTAGAAATACCATGTTTTCTGCACCTGTCTTTCAAATTAGACTCTTTATCCTTCATAAGAACCATTGTTTTCAACATTTATTCATCCTTTTAGGTATATCAAAACAATTGTATTAATTGTGGTAAATCTTACGTGGGAGTAAGAGTGCATCTTTAAGTGTGCATCATGAATAGGCTTAATTTGAGAAACATTTTTTCTTGCAGCTATTGCTGCTTGGCTTTATCAATTTAATGATACACATTGTGGAAGTTACCTTCATAAGCCCGATGTTTGATATTACAAATTAGAGAAAAGTATAACAATTACATGACGAGGAACCCAGTTTATGCAGTGTTGTCATTCGGGCTTATTCTGGGATGAAATCTATAAATAGTTACATTCTGATTGATTGTTTCTAAAATGATTGATAATTATATGGCAGGAATTCAGTTAAAAAATTTAAGTCATTTCTTCACAATGCATCAGTAACATAGCTTATTATGTAATTTATGTCTTCATCTCATGATGTTAGTTGTTTGAATGGAATAAATATGGTATTGTTGTTTAAGTTACATTGGGCCGATCTTTCAGGCCTACATCAGAACGTCATGAATCTTTACTGCTTTGGACTTTTCATGGACACATGCCATCGGCAGTACTCCTAACAAATTTTGTGACAACTGTGTCAGTTGTGCTTTTTTTTATATCAACATGTCGTAAAATCTTTTACTTTAAAAAATTATAACGATCCTGCTAACAACGTTGGACCGCATTGTTGCTAACTTTTAAACATGAAACATTTTGTGATATGATGTTATATGTCAATAACACGAGGTTGTCTCAAAGTGGAACAGATTATACAGGTTGCCATGAAATCTTCAGAGAAGTAGAGATCTGAAAGTAAATAATGATGACTGTGAACCACTAATATATCAATATTCATAACTGTTAAACTGAAGAGATTTACTAGTCACCCTTGAAAAAGAAATGTAAGTGAGCTTGTCTTCATTCTAAGTTTAAACCAATTTAATTTTACAGCAATTGTGAAACAAGCTATTGCTACTTATATTAATCACTCTCGTTGGCACGATGTTGCGCGAGAGTGTGGTCTTGTGTTGTGGGTGGAAACTGGAGTACTCAAAGGAAACCCACTTGTCCGGCTTGGTGACCACAAACTAAACTCACATGCGCCCAGACCGGGAATCGAAGCCGGGTCGCCTAGGTGACCAGCGAGTGCACCAACCACTACGCTAACCGGACAACCATCATTTATGCTTGTTTTGAACCAAGCTGGTATTTATCAATCTCCGAGCTTATCCATTTTAGCATCATGTCAATTACGCCTGCATCACAATTGCCTTCCACAAAATATGAATCTTTTTGCAAAATTCTGATTTTTGCTTTTGTTCAAACATTTTTCAAAAAAAAGTTCCAGATATTTATAAAATAGTACACTCGCTGCCAGTGACAATACACTCATGTATAGCACAGCCCATAACTCGCGCTTTAATAATTATCCAGTTATGCCTCTCCTTGACAGAAACAACAGTTTAGGGTTTTGGCATTTGCTCTGCTGCGCTCTTTTCCTCGATGCTTTTTGCTGAGGTTTCATTATCGATTTAGTTAAAGCTGATTAGCAAAATTAAATTTTTCCAAACATTTTTTATTTTTTTGTTGTTGTTGATGATCAAATTGTTTAGAACAACTGTATGCTAATTTATTAACTGTAGATAATCAAAAGTTCAATAATCCTATGAAAATCACAGGGATAAAGGTCATTGGAATTAGCATAGGTGAACTAAGGATGACCTGAAACAGTTGACTACAGTGAACCAGCAGAAATATTATGTGAAAAATCATGTTAAATATGATTTCAGTTTTGAAATATAAATTTCGAGATCTTTCTGAAATCGATCTGAATTCATTTGGGAATAAACTTATATGAGCTATAGTCCGCAGGCAATAATTTTAATCATTTTCTGTGGAAAAGAACTGATAACTGTCTACAGTAAAATACAGAATGTGCTGCACAATTGTTTATTATCAAGATATTATTAGGTTCCATACCAACAAATCCACAGAAAAAAGTGTGGATCGGGTCTCCGTGAACAGGATCGCCTTGACAGTGAATTTTGAGTTCAACACTATCATTTTTGATATTGTTACATCTTTTCTGCAGTTTGTCACAATTTCATGTAACCATTCATCTCCACACTTAACTCAACCTTGTTTTATGATTTGTCTCGTTGCCATAGGTATGGGAAAGGTTCGATAGAAGGAACCATTCGCAGGTATGCAATCTTGTTGCCATGGCAATGTTGACATTTACTCCAGATTCTAGACCATGCAGTCAGATGCTGTTTTATGCCTGATTAAATTATTCACCTTGTCTTATAGAGTGTGTTCAAAAAATAAAACAGCTGCAGAACTTCCAAAACATGTTTTCTATCTTAAAGTTTTTTTTCGATTTTTGTAAGGGACTCGTTTATGTTTTGCATATAAAAGTCTGAGAGTGAAAATAAAAAAAAGCTTGTTATGCAATAATAAAACATCTCCAAAAAAAACAAAAACTTAAGAGCTATAAAAATAAGAACGAATGTGCTGTTTTCAAAAAGAGTATATAAAAGTAAGGCTATTGAAAGTTGAATTATTTTTCGGCTTGAATTTTCAAAATTCTGTTCAAATTAGAATCGGCCACTTGCTGTTTAGTGATTTAAAAAAAGTGATGCCTCCATAAAATATGAGGGCAATTCGGCTTAAAAAAAAAATATGCATAAAACAAAACAGCATTTTTCCTGTCATGGGCCAGAAATCCTTTCCTTCTGTAAAAATGTTTACACCAGAGTGAGTTTTGTTATTATAATTAAATGTTGTAATCATTTACGCCAGAGGCCTGGTTTTTGTAGATTGCGTTTTTACGTTATGGTTTTGAGTATTTATTAAAGCATTTTGATGCAAACATATAACCGTAAAGTGTGAACATTCCCAGTATAGTTGTCTTTGTTGTTTTTGTGTTGTTGTTTTTAAATTTGTTATTTATTTGTTATTTGATCTTTAAATCAGAGTTTGCTTTCAAATTAATAGTGAAAAATAATTTGTTTTGTGATATTGAAGGTCCATTTATCAACATGCATACTTTATCAACATGCGTACAACATACTATTGAATGACGATGATTTTTGGTTAGATATAAAGTCTGTGTTACAAAATAATTTGATTGTTTTGCTTGAAAAATCAAGTTGATTATAGTTAAGCTGACAAATGCATCTTTAACTTTGAAATAGATACACTTACTACACATAAGTGGTCAAAATTATATTTTGTTCAACAAAATGGCAATAGTTTTCAAATCTGCTGTAAAGTTATTTGGTAAGTCGGCAGTCAGCTTTTATTGATTTAAATCAGGTGAATCGGTATGTTTTAAACAGGGGCTGGGTTGATAGACAAAATATAATCTCGACCACCAAGCTGGTTTAAGGATTATTTGTATGCATTTACAAAAGTAAAATGGTCATGCGACATGCATCACTTTAAACCATTTATTTTGGTAAAGACATTCCAGTAACCTCGAACCTTTACAAAATTACAAATGTTGATAACATGGACCTATGTGTTTAATTTGATATTTTTTGCTTCTGCCTTGTTGGATTGCATTGAGAATGGGATGTTTTATTGTTTTAATTATCATTCAAAATACCATTCTAGTGACATTGTTCGTAAATATCATATCAGGTCTGTTTTAAAGTTCACGCTTCACTAATGTAATTTCTTTTTATATCATTGTACATTTTTATTTAATGCTTGCTTTACAAATTACATATTCCAAACTGGCTTAGAACACAGACTTTCAATTTAGGTTTCTAATGAAATGGCATAAACTACTTGAATGCTGAAATTTTTGTATTTCTGTTATGCAGCAAAAAAACAATGTTGAAAAAATAAACAAAATATTGCGATAAAAATGCATATAGTTAAGGGAGATATCATAGACATTTAGTGTTCTAGGCAGCACGGAATAATTCATTTTTATTGTGTGAAACATACTTCATCTTCATTAAATTGTTCAGTGGCATAGCTGGCATTACCAACAATACACATTAACAAATAAATAAAAAATATCTAGAACATTTTGTACATTTCCAATCAATTAAAAGGGATTAGACACCATATGAAACGATTGCAAGAAAATAAGGAAATTGTAAAAAACTTACATAAAATTGATATTGTTGTGTACAAAGCATTCAATCTTAATAACTGATGTATCACATCTCTTACAGTACATGCTTGATTATTTCTTTCGCAGTTTTTGCCGTATTTTTCCAGTTCGAAATATACTGGGTGTGTCTACCATGTAAATCCTAGTTAATTTATAAAAAGTGTCAGTATATGTTTCTGTACTAATCACATAACTTTCACATGCTAAATATACAAACTATGAACTGGGAAACCATAATGTGCTATTTTTAAACGGGTAAACTCAGCTGAGACAGCAACAAAATATTCTTTTCATCATGTAAAATGTTGTATTATCGTACGAATATTGACAACTGTAGCCTTGTCTTGTAGAAATACTGTGTTTGCCGATTATGGGACCATCTGGTGTCTGGCCCCTTTAACCTTTCACTGCAACGCATCAAAGTCGTAAATGCCTGTCAAGTGATTGAAAAAAAGCATGTACCATGGCCACTCGTGTAAGATAGGTTCATCCCAACACTCATGCAGGGTGTTCTACGGAAACTTGGTAAACCTTGTTTCTGCAAAACACCCTATGCTCAGGTCAGGAGAAACTATCTTGCACTATAGGCCATGGAAGATAATAAATTAATTGACTGTGCAGTTTCACACAAATGACTCTCACATCAGCTATGCCTCTTTTGTTTCATCAACATCATCATGATCATGATCATCATCACATTGTCGTCATCATCATCGTTGTCGTCATCGTCGTCATCATCATCATCGTTCACGAAACTTAATCTTTCCAATGCGCAGGTCCAGAACTAATGCTGACAATACTAAGTAACTGACTGGTTACCTTACAAAACAATTCTTTTTCTTTCCATTTTCAACCATTCTCTGAAATTGTTTGTAATTAGTCAAAACAAGCCTTGCCTATGTCTCCCCTCCCTCCCCCTCCCCCTCAAAAAAGAAGTAAAAAAAGAAGAAAACACCAATTAATGATAGGAGACATTCTTCAGAGATAAAACATTGATGTTGAGATAAGGCAATAGGATGTTTCAGGGGTTATTTTCGTTCAGGTCAAAAAGGGATGAACAAGAATTGTTTTATAAGCAGCCTTCTTGACCTCTGTTTCTTGTTGTTATGTGTTATAGTGTTAGCATATAACTTGACCCTGTTGTTTGTCTTTGTGTTGTGATGTTGCCTTGTATTACATGTAAAGCGGGCTCAGCGTAAGACAGGTGTAACTTAGTATAGAATAAGGAGTTATGATTTGTTTTGCGTTAAGCCTGTTAGATATCAAATGAACTGCTCCTGTACAAACTATGATTAATAGTCATGTGCCAGATTGTATGAAGTAGAGTCTTGTTATTTGTCTTAAGGTTTTTTGTCCAAGGTTGAGAAGTGAGTAAATTAAAAAATGGAAAAAAGGATCAAAATTAACTGATAGTCGTTAAAAAAAGACAGACTATTTAAATGGTGAATTAGGGTTTAAGCCAGGTTAATAAAGGACAGGTTGCTGCAGATCTAGGGGACAGATAAGGTCACATCGTATCAGGGTCAGGAGAATTTGAATATTATGATTTTGACAGAACATGTAAGAAATTGTTATTGGGGGTCAGGATGGAAAGAGGAGGGACAGAATGCAGCACTCTTCTATAACACTTAAGTCTGTTGACTGCATGATAAGCCAGTGCCCATTTAACTGTTTTGTTGTTACTGTATGGTCCTTCATTATTGACTTATTTTAAACACTTTTTATGATTGGACAAACCTATTATTTACATGTGGAATTTAATTATTTTTTCGTTCAATTTAAAAAAAAAACCTTGACAACTGGCGTCTGGTTATTTGTCATTTTTGTTTGGCTGTTTATTGAAGATTGTTTTGATTTTGCTACTATTTGTATTTCCACTATTTTGTAAATTCAGAATATGTTAGAAAATTGACATTGAATGAATATCCTGCTTTGTATATGGAAGCCATTTATATCATTGTGTCGCTTAATTATGCCTAACTAATAAAAAAAGTGAAAAGAACCTAGCAAATTTAAAGCAATCTTTAGCAGGGAGGTACATGTAAAGCGAGTCCAGGATGGTTTAAGGGAGGTGTTTGAGTATGATTTCGAAATCGGACTTTAACCAATTTTGAAATCAGACTCAAAAATCAGTTTAAAAAATCAGACAAACCGATTTTGACATCAGACTCAACAAAATCACTTAAACCGATTTTTGACATCAGACTCAAAAATCTCTCTTAAACTGATGTGGAAATCAGACTCAAAAATCTTACTTATATCTACCCTCCTGCTGACTATAGTTTCTGTTATTGTTTATACTTAGTGCTTTGTTTATGCTTATGGTACTATTGACCGCTTTGTTTATGCTTATGGTACTATTGACCGTTCCTGCTTGTACAAGATTGTGTTTAATGCATATTGCGCACCCATATATAATGAACCTCTCTTGTTGCAAATTGACCATTGTAATTTCACAGCTGCTTCTAATGCCTTTATGTTGCTATTCATGATGTTCATTTTCAGCTCTTTGCAAGGAAAAAAAGCCTTCCACATGTTCAGCACTTCTTTAGGCTGTTTATTATTAGTCTAACAATAAAGGCATTAAAAATCATATATAATCAGTTAGTATATAGCCATTCTAGTCAGATGATAATGATTGGGGAAAAATTGCTTTTAATCGGAAATTTGATTTGGTTTGTAATCATTCATTTTAAGATATTAAATGATTGTTAAGCATTACCGGTAATATCTTGTCCTTCTCTTACAACTCTATGCTTGTAATTTTCTGTGCGGGAACTTATGTTTATCTAATAATATATTTGTATGTATTCAGTTTCAGAATATTTTCGCGTTATGTACAATTATATTGATCATAACTATACCTTCACAATATAACAAATATATAATATATAATTATGGCTGAACACACTATATATTGAATATTTATTGTATTTTACAAATTATTTAATATAAGAGCATAGTCAAATATATTTTTGAATAAGGAAATGATGTTGAAGAAATATGTGCCACTTGAAAAAAAATAATATGGGCCATAATCATAATAATAATTAAAGAGAATCAACTCCTTTTACAATTTTATATACATAAAATTGAATGGCCTTGAATTAATTTTAAATTCATAAGTAAAGAACAATCATGATATTTACATAAATAAAATAATTGGGAGGGGGCAAAGAGAGACTGAAATAAATGGGGAAAAATAGATACTGAAATAAATGGGGATGGGGGAGGAATATAGACCGAAATAAATGGGGAAAATAGAGACTGAAATAAATTTGGAAAAATGGAGACTAAAATAAATGGGGATAAATAGAGACTTGGATGGATTCGGAAAAATGGACTCTAAAATAAATAGGGGAATATAGAGACTGAAATAAATTGCGAAAATAGAGACTGAAACAAATGGAGGAAATAGAGACTGAAATAAATTGGAAAAATTGAACACAAACTTTGTATTCAGGATTGTATATTAAAAAACTTTTCGCTCATGTTTCAATACTTAATTTAAATAAGTCTTCAGTTCTATTTATGGACTCTGCAAGCTGAATCTTCTTATCTATTAATGGAAACTCCTGATTAAATTCCAACGAAATAAAGTCCATCCACTTTTTGTTTAATTTTATGACAAAATAATAAACATTGCCTTCTTTTTTCTCCAATCACAGTGAAGGCGAGCTGGCAACAGACCAATGGCAGCAGACATACGGTCGTCACTCTGGTAACGAGATCTACCACATACAGCTGGAGCGGAGTCTCTTTTTCAGCAGTTATGTGGGAAAATCTTTCACTACGGCTTCTGCTGAGGCGCATCAGAGGTAAGCTGGAGAGAAATGATATATTTTTGTCATAATATATCTCTTTCGTTGTCTATTTCACATTTTATATCCATATTTCACATCGTGATTTCAAATTTCAATTACACATGTCTAATCATAAATTATCTCTGTTTCAAACATCTATTTCATATGTCTGTTTTATCTCTATTCATTTCATATCTTTTTTTCACATTTCAATTTCGAATGTCTTTTTCACAAATCTCTCTATTTCATATCTGTATTTCATATATCTATTTCTTATCTCTGTTTCACATGTCTATTTCATATATCTTTATTTTATATGTCTATTTCAGTTGTTTATGTCATACCTTTCTATTTCATGTCTTTCTAATTCATGTCTATATAACATTAAAGTTATGTCTATTTCATATCTCTATTTCACATAACTTTCCTACTTCTATTTCACATGATTTTTCATATCACTCTATTTCACATGTCTATTTCATATCTCTATATCACATCTTTGTTTTTCATCTCTATTTCTTATGTGTTTATCATATCACAATTTCATATGTCTGTTTGATACATCTGTTTCATATCTCTATTTCACATGTCTGTTTCATATATCTTTTTCACATGTCTATGCTCCATAATTTTCCTTATTGGGTCACTTATCTTTATATTGTACCAATTTTTTTTCCAATTCCGATGAATAAATGAAACATTTCCCATAAATTGACCAATGTTAACAGGATAATAACGTGATATATACCTTATGAGGTTGGTAGGTGACCCCTTAACATGTAATATTGTCTACCAATTTCAGGTTTGGCATATCGCTTGTGGCCATACTTGACACAACTGTTGACGAGCCTCATCTCCAACTCAACCCCGGGCCCAGCTACATACTCAAGGGCTCCGATTTCTGTTTCTACATGAGCGTGACCAAGGAGGAATATGCAAAAATACAGCCGGACGCACTCAGGCAAGACGATACCAAGTCTACACGAGCAAAAAATATGGGTAGGTGTTTGGAAGTATCCAGTAGCAGGATGTAATGCATGCCGATAGTTAGTGTTGCATGAACAGAGAACTTATGTAATTATTAAGAAGAGAATTGTTGAGTGTTTCATAAGCTTCACATTTTTTTTTGAAAAGGGAATTGTGATAGTCTTGGCATAGTCCCTTCTGTCATTTTTCTCGTGTGGATGCAGAAAGATCAAAACAAAAAAAAGTTAAGAAATTTGGTTCACATGTTGCAAGAGACAATATGCACAAGAACAGCATAGCAAATGAATCTTGCTTTTATAATGATTTAGTTATGCCCTTTTTTAACAGAAAATCAAGAGACCAGCATTGGTGCTTGCTCTGCGAGCTCTCATTCAAGCCTAAGTTTGCTCTTTAAAAAGACAGTTTAATAGTTATTCAATTTGGAATCAGAATCTGGTAATCCTTCCATAACTACACGTATGTTAGGCCATTATCATTTTGAGCCGAGACGTTTTTATTATGTCACCTGCAAAGCTGTGCTGATACTGTGAGTTACATTTACTTTGTTTGTCATCGGTTTTATCAGCATCAAAACTTTCATATAGCCTTCAAACTTGGTACACACATTGGTCATTGTCTGCAGATGACCTCTATTTATGTTGGAGTCAATAGGGCAAAGGTCATGTTGACCTATACTGGAAAACATGGTCGCTCTCGACAGTCTACACATCTGATAAGCAGCATTCTATTTCTTTAATACTCCTTTTTTCTGACAAGAATAAAGTGTCTTAGTTTGCATGAGTTGCAATTGCTAGACAGTGCATGAATAATTTTGCTTTCTATATTCTTTTAGGAAAACAAAAGGGTATCTATTTTTGTATTTTTTAGGTGATAAGTTTATTAAGCATTCAGATTTAGGCTACTATAAATTGATTGCTAGATTTTCATCCCCGCTTGCCCCCTTATCTTCTGCCACCCCTTATTGAATCCAGTAAAAATGATACAATAGAGTCTGTATTTACGTACCAGCCCTGGAGTACTGTCCGGTAATTACAATTGTTCATACCTACATGTACATTCACATGTAATGCACCAGTCAATTGTAACCACGGCCCCCCTGGTCCGGGGAATAGCCAGGACTTTGACTTACGGTCCAGCCAACCCCGGGTAAAATCCCCGCCCTGCGGGGACGAACTGATGATTAAACCCCGGCCAAATGCCTCCGCACCCCAGAGACTCTATATAAGGCCCAATCTCCATTAAATTTGGCGCTATGACAAAACCACCGCGGTCACCCGGCCCTGCGGGGGCACCTGAACAGTAAAATAACAGCCCTTTTCCCCGGCTATTCCTGGTATACCCCCGGACCGGGGGGGGGAGGCATGGTTACAATTGACTGGTGCATAGAAAACAAGAATGGTTTTCATCATGTTTGTGGCTAGTCTAGAAACACTTGTATATGGTCTCTTAAGCAATTAGAAAGAGCATGAACACTGATCAACAGTGAAACAGTGATCTAAGACCCCCCCCCCATTTAAAAAGAAAATCAGATGAAAATCTAGCAATTGATTTATATTGGCCTTACCAGCAAAAGCTAGCATTTTGTGCTTATTTAGAAAAATCAATGCAATTTCCTGTCATTTTTAGCTTATTAACTTTTTCACATTATTATATCAGCATTGAATTCTTTGATAGCAATTTTTTTTTAATAAAGAACAGTATAAAAGTATTTCTTGGTTGATTTTTCAAATAAATCAAATTGTTAAACTCCTATTTCCAAAATCATACTATACCTTCCCCGACACAAAGAAAGTAGCTTTTGTGTAACTGGTGATGGAACTAGCATCATTCTATTACTGCTTCATCATAATGTGTAAGTTTTCAGACAAGCAGATTTCTTAGTTATAACAAAATAGATTGCATGAAAGTAAAAACATTCTCAGAATAATTTTGTACAGTTTAACATGTAAAAGACTTTTATCACAATTTTTTTCTTTCACCTAAGGCTGTACTGTTTGTTTTCAAAATAATCTCAATCGGGCACAAACAAGCAAGGAATTTCATTTATATCTAGATAATGTAGATTTTCATTCCAGACCACATACATACCTAGTGCTCTTGTTCATAAACTAACAAGAGTCATTACAGACTTTTATTCAACAAATCAAGGTTTTGGGTCAATGAGGTTAGATTTGTACTTGTTCCTTCACACTCAATCTTGGTTATTGAAATTATGCGCTTTGCATGAGTGTAACATTTCAATTCTGATTGATAAGGTGAAGGAAAGGTTTTGAACTAGGTTGTCAAGGGCAACGTTCAATAACTAGCGTGTGGTTAAGACAGTGCTTAAGGATTCTTGGAACATGTCAAGAAGTTTGAAGCATATGTTTTCAGAGCGAATGGCAGCAGAACTTCAGCGGATGTTGGACTCAGAGGATGAAGATGAGGATTACGGTGAAGAAGAGAGCGTGTTCAACACCATCACCATACAACAGGGGTATGTCTAATGTTGTGTTGTTTTCATATAACAATTTTGTTACTGGGTTACCTAACTGGCCAGGTTACCACTGACCAAAAGACAAATGTTTAAATATTTTCCAAAGGTCAAAAGCAAAGCAGAAGACCTGTTACTGAAGCTCCAGGTTATCATTGTTCAAAATATTTCACCATTTTTTAAGTCCTATTACCACTTCCAGGCAGCTTGTGGTTGAAATATTTTGCTTGTAAGGAGACAGTAATTAGCACTCCATATTTCTCTAGTGAACTAGCCAGCCATGTAATGTTAGCCACCTTTCCTGTTTTGGACATATATATATATATATATATATATATATGTATATATATATTTAGTCTAAACAAAATCATATATATTTTTGTTATCACACTTTGCAGTTACGAGTTAGCTAACAGGGTGAAGAGGGCCACGTACACTACTGGGGAGAAGTCCGACTCTTCCTCATCTCTTCCATCACCTTCACCTTCACAGGACATGCACCACCAGGCTGTGATCAACAACTTCAAGAAAAGGTTGGTAACAGTGTTTTTCATTGATTTACATATTCGGGTATTGTATTAGCTCGACTACTCAAAGAATAAGGAGAGCTATACTACTCACCTAAGCATCGGAGGTGGTGTCAGCATTGGCATCTGAATACCATGGTTAAGGTTTTGCATGTTAACCCCTTTGAGTCATCATCTCAACAAAAACATCATGTATTGCATTGAAACATTTAACATGTGTTCCAAACAATCAAACCTACTTTATAAATGAAGTTAGATAACTCTTTTTTGCATGTTATAGAAATTATAGCCCATTA
This sequence comes from Mya arenaria, assembly GCF_026914265.1. NCBI lineage: Eukaryota > Metazoa > Mollusca > Bivalvia > Myida > Myidae > Mya > Mya arenaria. Next base: position 72,572,006 of record NC_069131.1, read on the forward strand.
TTATTCGACTTAGAAATTCTGGTTATGTTTTTTGCATAGGTTAATGTCTTAGTAACTACTTGATGTATTGCATTGAGACTTTATACTATTCAACCTACATTACTATTACAGTTTGAAAACATTTTTGCATATAAAATATAAATTGGATAAGGTTTTGCATGAAAAAACATTTAAGCCAATATCACAACAATTACTTTATGTATTGTACTTATCTTTTAGACAGGTGTCCCCAACTATCAAACTTGCTTAAAAGATCAAGTGAAATAAATCTATTTTACATATAATGCTAATTATGGCACTTTATTATTCAACTTTGAAAGTCTGATTCAGAGTATGCATGTAATATAATTTTTACAGTGATCCATGCATGTTTTACCTTTGCAAGTGTAAACCCTAAAAGTGGAAGAATAGTCAAGGAAGCTGTCTCTGTAACAGCTCTTGTTATATTTTCTTCAGTCTCATTGGAGTACATTTTTAGACATTTAAATGTATTTTCTTCAATGCAATATTATTGCTTTGTATACTTATTAAACTGCAGAAGATTTTTGGTGAATTTTTAAGACCAAAGGGTGCTCAATAAACTTAAAACCCCAAAATTATCAATAACTTCTTATGTTACTGCTATCAAACTGACAGCCCTGATGTTTGTGAATTTTTTGTTCACTGCTTGTGATCTTGCTATTAGCCACCCAAATGTATCTCAAACCTTTAAAAGTTTAGTAGGAAATGTTTCGGCTTTGGTTATTGTGCATTGTATGTATTTCATAAGATTATTGTTGTTGTTGTTCTAGCCCCACCAAGTCACCAAATGCCAATGGAGACACGAAGGCAAAATTCCACATTGACCCAACTGACCAGTTTGACCATATAGATGGCACAGGTCCTCCTGACCGCTCACAGGTCCTGGAACAATACCTGGACATGAACCAAGATGAGTGAGTAGTTCTTTCCCTTAGCTTTAGGTCTTTAATAGATATTTATTGAGTTGCTTTTCCCTCTCTAAGCAGTTTTCATTCAAGATAGATACTGAAAAGATACTGAAGACTTCTGAAAAATTCTTTGAATCTTGAATCTTAAAACAATCTGTGAAGTCACTTCTTTTCTTCCAGTAGTTTTCATTGAACAGATTTTTTGAAGATATTTCAGAATCGGTCTTCATATAATCTGGCTATTTCATTGACATAATGGTGTTGCTTCGCAATATTTAATAAAATGTAACAATTTTCATTTATCAGAAAATAAGTATAACAATTAATTTATCTTTAGATGATGCAATAAGCAATTATTGTATGACTTTAACTAACATCTGTCTACTATAGAATCATGTTAGAGATACCATGGTCTTGTCACTTTCCCCATAAGATTGCCGGCGCAGGGGGGGGGGGGGATTGGGCGGCATGGAATGTGTAGCTTTTGTTGAATGATAGCATCTGGTAAAAATATGAGTTTTCTCCGCAAATTCAATAAAATGTATTTGAAATGATTTCAAATTGCGATTCTGTTCTTTGGCAATTTCAATGGACGACAGACAAGACCGCGATGTCTTTCACTGAATTCAATGGTATAGTTTCAGTTGCTTTTTCTTTAAATATATGTTATTTTCTCATCAGTAACCATAAATCTTACTCATTTCAAAGGTTTACCTCCCCTTCTCACAGTTATGTGAGCAGTGAGGATGAAGATCCATTTAAAAAGGAGAGAATTCAACAAGTTCTTCCAAATAATGATTTGTCTCCCTTTGAGTGAGTGGTGCCTTGTAAAACAGGGCTTGTCACCGAGGCATGCTCTAAAGTTTGGGCTGGAGTGGACTGGAATTATGGCTTAGAAAGATCTAGTAAAACATTTCTGATTGGTTGCCTTTTTTAAACTGTGTCTTAATGTGCCAAATAAAAGCGGATTTTGGCACACCCTATTGTAAGAATTAAATTGATTCCGACCTTCAAAAACATTTATTTTGAACCAAAATTAAAAACTCTCCGGTAGTTATTTACAAATATTTTGTAAATAATGTAAAGAAATAAGATAAAAGAATTTAAAACCAATCAGAGATTTTCTTTTTGAGAATGTTTGTTTGCTTTGGGAGGTCTTGATTTAGAAAACAACCAAAAATGTAAATCGTTCAAAAATGTTTTAAGTTGTATTTGTTTTTGTGTCATCACTTTGGTGAAGATGTGAACCCCAAATTGTTGACTGCTACCCATGCATGCATCAATGTTTATCTTATTAATAAATATCACAAAATAATGGATGCTCTATCTTAAAGAGGTTTGAATCACGATTCACCGTTTATAAGTTCTCCTTTTTGAAGTTCACCTAAAGCCATTGATGATACTCACATCATAATTATTATATCACTTAACAGACCCCAGCAAGAGTTATGACTGTGTTTTATCCTTTCTAACTCTTAGCTAATTTTGGTGGCTGTTTATTGTAACAAAGCTAGAGAGAGACCACACACCCATATACGCCACGTTTGGCTCTATGTATCCTAGTTTCTCTGTTCTTAAAATCTTAATCAGGAAACTCATAGTCAGGAACAGAATGTATAAGTAGATAAATTATATCTTAAATAGGTGATTTCTTTATTATATCTTAAATAGGTGATTTCTTTACTCTATCTCAGACATGTTATTTCTGTACTTTATCTCAAAAACGTTATTTCTTAACTATCACAAATATGTTATTTTTAACTCTATCACAAATATGTTATTATTTAACTCTATCACAAATATGTCATTTCTTAACTCTATCACAAATATGTTATTTCTTAACTCTATCTATCGAAAGTATGTTATTTCTTAACTCTATCTATCTAAAGTATGTTATTTCTTAACTCTATCTCAGACATGAACATGTAATTTATGTACTTTATCTCGAATAGGTTATTTCTTAACTACCACAAATATGTTATTCCTAAACTCTATCACAAATATGTTATTCGGTACGTTGTTATTGAGGATAATTAGGTTTAAGTGAGTCTGCCTAAGTTTAAGTCAATCTGCTATGCATAATTCAATTTGTATTCAGTTTTTGTGAGTTTGTTTCTGTCTGCAACAAAAGATGGCAGAACAAATGTAAAAAAACAACAGTTTTATTGGTGATATCTTATCCTGTTAGTAGTTTAACTTAACCCTGGCTGTCAGTATCTCAATTATACCATAGAATCAACTAAAAAAAGCATAAAAAGAGTCTGATGTGACACATATTTTTGTACACAATAATATAATGCTTTACTTTTGACTTTGTATTACCCTCATTCTGTTCATAAATCAATTTTGCCCATATTTTCAGGTTTGTTACGGGGCCACCCCCTGTGACCCTCTATGTTGGCTCAAAAAGGGCCATCTGTCACCTGATGAGGGAGCGGAGACCCCTGTGCTGCCTGGAGTGGGGCGTGGTGAGTAATCAGGGTTGTCAGGGCCAGAGAAACCTTAATGATATCATACAATTACAGTAACAGGCTCCAGTTTCTCAAAAATACTTAAGTCATTACCGGTACTCATTTACTTTCGCAACTCATTTTATCGTATTACAGCCCAACATGGTTAAACATTTTAAATGGCCTCATAGATGATAGATGAATAAATAACGTTGAATAGTCTACCCAGTTGAATAAGACTTTGTTTTTAAGAAGAACAAATCAAGGTTTTTTTATTAGTCAATGTGCCTTTTGGGCTTTTGGCATGATGCCAAAATTTTAATAATACCATAAATCATTGAATTTAGGATGCACTAGGGGAAAACTAGTTTGTTTACTTTTAATTTCAAAGGGACATAACTCACATCACCTCGATTGAGTTATAACAACAGTTGCAAATTGTGATATGGTAAATCAAACATAATTGTGAATTCAATTCAATTCTTGGCAAAATATATGGATTGTATCTTCAAAGTCTTTGAACCATGTTTTAAAAGCCTTGGGATATACCGTACGCAGGAACTTTTTATCCTTAAAGGAACTGTTCTTTTCAGAAATGTTCGCACTGTACATATAAGAACACCAACGACGAACGCTGGACGAACCAGCTGATCATTCTTGCAGCAGAACACGCGTGTAATGGCATCTACAACTTTATAGTGCCGTTGAGGTCACAATTTATCGGCATGAAGTCGCTGTGTCCCATAATTCTTCTATTGGAGGAAACGTGAGTTTTGCTGGCATAATTTCCATATTCTAAGGACATATTGCACTGAAGTTTTTTATTCAAGTGTGTTCGCTCGAACTCTCAGGGACCGGCGAAAATACCTCTAGCGTCGAAATATTTGAGCCGCTTACCTTCAGTTTAAAGAAATCTGTCCTGTACATCTAGTTAAAGCCAATGAAATTTCGAGCCAAGCGATTTCGAGTCAACGGGTTTCGACTGTATATAGTTTTCGCTGTAACATTCACAAGTTTTATGATCATAATTATGGCACACTTCATGAAGCCGAAATGAAATTTCTTTATTTATAAACTTCAACATAGAAAGTAATTGAGAGGAAAATTCCAGCTTATCGGTTTGAGCATCCCATCCTTTCCACAGCTATTTGTTTTTTTTGTCTTGGAATGCTCTGAATATCAGATCGCAGTTTCTAATATCCACGTTCGAAAAACGAAGTTTCGTGGCTAAAAGCATTACTAACGCTTTAAGAAAAATTCGTTATCGTAAAACATCAATTTTTGAATGTAAATATGAAAAACTGTGATCTGATTCTTTGTCAGCTGTCATATATATATCACTGGTTCATACACATGTAGGCAAAAATTGGCTCTTTCTAAGACAGGAAATAAAAAAGTTGTCAAAACGGTCCATCTGTGCGAGTGTAGCTATATGGATGACAGTGCTCATATCTTTTATTTTAAATCTGAGATGAACTATCCACTCAGATAACTATTTTGCAATGAATCATTTGAGTTGGATAGTTCATCTCAGATTTAAAAAAACTTTGTGATAAAACACCCATGAAAAATTATATAAAGTAATTTGATATGATGGATGGCATCAGAGCCTTGAAAAAGAATTATTTAATGTTATTGACAACATGCTGATGCTTGTAAGAGCTCTAAATAAAAATAACCATTTATTAATCGTTTTAAACAAAAATGAAAATCTCAGGATTGCTTATTTAAAAAAACAAAACATATTCAATATTTCATTGTTTTATTTCAGGCCGGACGTAATATTTCAGGAAACAATCTCATATTTCCCTCTTGTCTACTGGATGCTGGGATCTATATCGAGGTAACTTGCTTAAAATAATCAAAAATTGGTTGGTGAGTAAACCACAGCTCTCAGGAAGGAGCTATACTCCTAATTGTAGAACACTGGTTAACTTTTATGTTCAGTTAAAGTTAACCAAAATGATTATTGATTGGTTGGAATAAGTACAACATTCTCTGTAACCATTCAAATCATTTATATAGAGAGAGTGTAACGATAGTAAAAACAAATTATGATGTCATGTTTTCAAACTGCTTTTCTTAATGATAAAGCATTGTAGGTTTGAAGTCTGCTAGCAATGTTTTTGGCTTGTGGCTAATCGTCTAATTGTTATTGTATCTGTATTTCCAGTGTGGATGACCTATTGAAGGCAGGAATCAACAAAGCGTCACATCTTGTGGTCGTAAACAAGGAGCAGAGTGAAAATGAGAGCGAGGACACGCTGGCCGACTCCGAGACCATTGTTGCCGTGCAAACCATATTCAAGTACTTATTGCAGTTTTTATTATATAATATAAAAACAGAAAATACTTGCAAGAACTCCCTTATGCTCACCTGGATTTAAAAAATGTTTCCTTTTGGTAGGTTCTGCAACTAAAAAATCTTCACTTTTTGTGTTAAAAGGAATATACAAGCTAACAATACCTGTGAGAGAAAAAAAACTTAGATAATCTGACCTTTTCAAATCATGATTAAGCTATGCTATTAAAAAGTAAGTAAAAAATAGTTTTTAATATTTTAATATTCACAATTTTTCACTTTAGTCATGTTCTGAACTATGGCCAAGTGTTTTTACATGGTTCATGAACATGCTTACATTTGGATCACCAATCATCATTATAGTCAATTTGTTCATTGCCAAACCAGCCTGACATAAATATACATAACTGTTCAACCAATGGAGGTATTTACTAGTCTCTGTATAACCATTTTGGTGCCAATGAAGGTTACTTACTGAATATTCAATGAGTAGCATTTTTTGTAAGGCTGTTCTCAAATGCAAACTTAATTACCAAGCAGAACCACCTGACCTGGGTTTATGCATTTTCGTGCATATAGCCAATTCTCGTGAAGTGTTCTCACTGTATATACACCAAGTAACATTATTTTTCAGGCTGTTCCCGAATGCCAACATTATTACGGAGCTAAACCAGGCATCAAACATGCGGTTCATGCATTTCCGCGCCCATGACGAATACTCACAGAAAATCTCTGACCTAGAAAGGGTATGTAAATGTAGCTAACAAATTTGGCTGGACATCCACAATTATAAAAGTTTTGCACATTTCTTTTTATTTATTGTGAAGCTATATTTATAATTTAATAAAAACAATAAATAATATCGAAAAAAACTTCTTCTTTTTAATTTAAACACAAGGCCAAACCATATCAGTGTTTTATTGTATTAATCCTAATTTACTGCTCCTATTTTTCACCTCGAAAATCGTAAAAAAAGTCGAACAAATCTTTCTTGTGAAGCCAGGCATCATATAGCAAAACAAAATCATGCTTGATTATGACCCTGACAAGTTACAAAATTCTGATTCGGGACTTTAAAATGATAATTTTGTGGTGTTTTTTTTTCTTTAACTTGGACATGGAAGGCTGAATAATTTTGTTATTGTTTAGGATTATCATCTTATGTAATGTCAAATTTACGTATACATGTAAAAGTATCGATCACATGTCTCTGTTGTGGATTGGAAAATCTAACCCTCAGTCACGCTGCGTAGCCAGTAACTTGGCAACCCTCTTTACCGGCTTCCACATGTGCCTTATGGTTTTCCATCTTCACCAGAAACACATGAAAGATATTTATGATCTTCATTTGTGCGTCTGACGGTATTTATATTTTTTTCTTCCACAGAAACTGAAGTCAAGCATGACGTCAAACTTGAGCCATATATTCCGTCTGCCATTTGCTGCAGGCCAGGTGTTCAGTGCCAGTATGTTAGACACACTGCTTTATCAGGTATGTTGGATTGTAAATATGACAATATATATTATATTTAAACTATGTTTCATTAAAGTAATTGTTACTACTGTCGGCTAGCCTCATTATTTTATTTATAGGCTATTTGCTGCGGGCCTTGGTTGGTATTCAATATTGGTCTTAAGTTGGATCTAAGAACGATGTAGCTAATCAGATTACTGGTTATCAATAACTGACCAATAGAGTGAATGAAATCAATGTTGTATGATCATAAGATTTACTTAAGTTTAATATTGAATACCACCCCTGGGTTCTGTTTCAATAAGATATCTTAGTTGCTAACGTTACGCTGATTGAGAGTGCTCAAGTTACAGCCAGATTCTTGACAATAAATATTCTCATGATATTTTTATTGAAACTCAGTTTAAGCCAAAAACAGGGTAACGCATGGCTAGTTATGATCGTAAACCTGATCATCTTTAATTTAAAATTTATTATCAAGCGGTTCTGATTTTCAATGTTACGCATGGAAATTAAATTTTTTAAACTTATTGATCTTTAATTTTAAACTCATTGTCAGAAATCATGGATTCTGATTTGTCTACTGAATATGTTATTTTTATGATTCAATGCATAAGTCAAATTGAACCTGTATCATTTCAGACATTTGTAAAAGGATACCTCATCACTTTTGTACGCCTTTTGCTTGGAATTGACGCTGAGGAAAACTCTGGACATCTCTCCAGTGTAAGTTAAATTAACACAAATTGACACAGATTATTGGTAAAAAATAAAGCAGAAGATGAGGGGTGTTTATGTTAAAAAACATTTTTCTTTGTAATTGGACCTTAACAAATTGTGAAAATGTCACAGAAACAACATATGAAAATTATGTGACACGATTGAAATTACGTAATTCTTTGACTCATCCTTGCTTTTGAGTTTATTTCTTTTACGCATAATGCAAAATTTCAGATTCGAATCAAGCGGACGACCCTTGCACGCTACCGCACATACGGAGAACTATACCACGCTCTGTGTACAACAACGGGAGAAGTCCCGATTGCTCTGTACCGAACCGATAACCAGTCAGCAATCAAATCAGCCAGTCCAACCTCTCCTACACCACCGGTGGGTATTTCCTCACAAACCTCATATTTCTTAAGTACTTATACACACCAATTTATGATCTTGCAAAGAGGAATGGTTAATTTGAAAGCTAGTTCAGAGAATTTTATAGCCAATATTTACTAATGTTCCCAGTGCTAAAAAATATGCTTTTTCCACAATTCAAGAAATTCTGTTGTAGTTTATTGCTGTTGAAGTTTTAATAGCTCACAAATAAATGGTTAAAAAAATATTTGAGTATAATTTTGCAGTCTTAGTAAATATTTATAACAAATTCTGAATTAGTAAAATAACATGCGAAAAATTCATTCCAATTTACAAGGAACAAGTCATTTTCATAAATAACAGAAAAAATCCCCTGTTATTATACTCTCCACTGTTAAAAAATAATCAACTCATAAATTTGGAGGATCCTTTGATTGGGTTCAGCAGAGCATTGTAGAACATGGGCTAAGAAATTCCCTCGGCATCATGACAACCAACAAAAATAGGCAGTTAGCGGATGAAAACAAATTGGTTTGGTATAAATATATTTCTGATAACATCAGCACTAAGTATGTGGATGGTTAGAAACTCATACTGGACGTGTGTTTCCGGTCATGTGACCGGTGCAGGAAAAACTAATTTTACACCCCCATGTAAGATGAGTCACGCGCAACAATGCGCAACAACGCGCCACTTCTTATTTCTTTTATTGCATGGTTTATGAAAAGTATATTCTGCAATTTCAATAAAGCGGAATCAAAAATATAAGTATACTGTACTTTCAATTAAAATTGAAAAGAAATAATCGTAAAAGCACGAATATTAAAGGAACTATTTGATGTTGATGGTGATTTAAAATTACTGCACTTTATGACATCAGTACACAATGTCGCACAAGCTTTTTGGTGAAATGTACAAAAGTGTGTTTTCTGCGTCAATATTCCCACAAATTCATAATTTTTGGTATGCAAGAAAAAATATCAATCATGTTTTTCCGGTCGATTGAAAAATCCGACCCTTGGGCACGCTGCGTGGCCGGTAACTCGGCAAGCCTTGTTACCGGCTTAAGCGCGTGCCCTCGGGTCGGATTTTTCCATCCGTACCAAAAACACATGATAGATATTTATATTGTCACAAAGTAATACAGAAAGTGATCCATCATCTATGGTCACCAATTTGAATTTGATGGAAAGAACCTCAAATATTTTTGTATTCAGAACAATAACACAGAGCATATTGCCAGCAAGAAACTGCATTGTCATCATGAGCCAAGGAAAGTGAACAGCCACCCGCGTCCAAAGTTTGTCTATTAATCTAATATTTTTCTTCAGAACAACAACACAGAGCAGGCCAATGGCAAGAAGCTGACGCATCACCGTGAGCCGAAGAAAGTGAACAGCCAGCTGAACATTCAGAAACACTGGAATACTCAGAATCCGGAGCGCGAGGACATCTCTGATCTCATACGGAACAGAATGAAGAGTCTCGACCTCACTATTGATGACTACTGTGAGTTTGCGCCATGTTTTTTTGTCATTAAGTAAATGCCAGAGAAAAATGGATTTTAATTTTTTACTTTAAAAATTCTTAAAAGGATGGTTGGGTAAATTTATTTTTAAATCTTCAAATTAAAAATGTATTGAATAATCTTATTTTGGCCCACTTTCCTTGCTTGCAGAGTTCAAAATTTTGTCAAATAAAAATGATAGGACGAGGGATACCGGATAAAAGTTGGCCGGAATGAAAATGAAAATTTAAGTGTGTACTTTCTATGGCGTTGGTCTAGATTTTGAACCAGTTTAGAAACTCATCTGATTTTCAAAATGTTGTTGAGATAGTTTCATTATATTGGCATAACCACAGTTTTGGGGATAACTGGTTTTGGGGAGCTGTTATCGTCGTTGTGCATTTTTAAAGTGTTCAAGACATTGACATAAAACTTGGTATGCATGGTAATCATGAAACTTGATATAAAGGTTCATCAAAAAACTTGGTATACATATTAATAATGTCACTTGGTATAATTCTTAATGGGCGAATGACTAGCAGATCCCATAAATCTGGTCCCCGGGAGTTATAGAACGAAGAGTAGTATAGTGTCCCCTTGAAGCACCATTATGATATAGTATTATGGCATCAGTTGTGAAAATGGAGTGGTGAAAGCAAAAAGGTATTATCACCTTCTTTAATTAATGTCAAATTGAACCCTCTTCCCTTTACCCAATGAAATGTAGGATGAGTTGCTGTTCACTATTAAGCGCTGAACGCTATACAACAATCCTTATGGAAAGGTACTAAGCGGGGGGTGGGGGGGGGGTCATTACTTAAGCAGACAGCATCACCTAGTTTTATATATAATATTTTGATTAAGGTCATTGCTGAAATATAAGGTGGACTCTTGCATAGCGCTATGTGGTACACTCTGAATATGCAACTCAAACCTGTTGAAACCTCTCGACCTTAAATTCAGGTTGTTGCTTAGGTAATGAATACTCTTGCATAGCGCTATGTGATACTCTGTGCTAATGCAACTCCCCCTTGTTTTTACCTTTCGCATGATGATTCAGGTCTTGCTGAATATAAGATGGGCTCTTGCATAGTGCTATGTGGTATTCTCTGATAATTCCCCTTTTCCCTGTGGTAACCTATCAACTGTTTGTTCAGGTCTTGCTGAAATATGAGGAGGGCTTGCACAGCGTTTTGTGAAACTCTCTGCTAATGCAACTCTCCCCTGTGGTAACTTATCAACTGTAGATTGAAGGTCTTGCTAACGTAAGGAGGGCTTGCATAGCGTTTTGTGAAACTCTCTGCTAATGCACCCCTCCCCTGTGGTAATCTATCAACTAGTGATTCAGATCTTGCTGAAGTATAAGGAGGGCTCGCAAACCGCTTAATGGTACTCTCTGCTAATGTAACTCGCCGAGGCATACATTTAACCACTCTGCTTGTGTGTTCCAGGTTCTATGGCATATAAGAAGAATGACATTTGTTATGTGATCCTTAACCCTTCCCCGAAGAGAAAACTACGCACTGGTGACCTTGTGTAAGTATATCACATGGTGACCTTGTGTAAGTCTATCACATGGTGACCTTGTGTAAGTATATCACATGGTGACCTTGTGTAAGTATATCACATGGTGACCTTGTGTAAGTATATCACATGGTGACCTTGTGTAAGTATATCACATGATGACCTTGTGTAAGTATATCACATGGTGACCTTGTGTAAGTATATCAAATGGTGACCTTGTGTAAGTATATCACATGGTGACCTTGTGTAAGTATATCACATGGTGACCTTGTGTAAGTATATCACATGGTGACCTTGTGTAAGTATATCACATGGTGACCTTGTGTAAGTATATCACATGATGACCTTGTGTAAGTATATCACATGGTGACCTTGTGTAAGTATATCACATGCATTTTGAATGTCGCTTCTGAAGATCAAGCATCATTGGTGTTTGCAACTTACAGTGTTTGTAATTTGGTTCCCCGTGTGTAGTGTATGTGCTGCGATGCAACATGGATACAAAACAAAACAGTTAGCGAACATGAACAACTGTGTTAGCCTTAACTGAACTCTGAGCTAGGTATTGTGATGACCTTGGGCTCATTGACATTAGCTGCATCTTAATGCAAAACCTTTAATCTTGGTCATAACTCAAAGAACTACCAATACATTCAATTGAAACTTGGTTCATATGTTGCCAAAGACAATACGCATACTTTCTTAAGATTGTTTGAGAAATCAGCCCTAGTGTGTAATAATTGGAAATGAAGTGGTCTCTGTAATGTTTCAAATAAACTCATACTTATTTCCTGCTTTATTGAGCTCATTTCTCAAATTATCTAAACACTGTTATAGCAATGTAAGTATATAATAATGAAATAAATATGATCTGAGTATATTTGTTTTGTCATTTACTGCTTTTTTATTCTCCATGTGAAGAGTATTTTCACTTCTAAAGGGAGAGTACTGAAAAGATAATTGTAGGAAACTTAATTGTCTTTTGTGAAATTTGATTTAAATCATTTTGACGTACGGTAAAATTGTTTAAAAATATTTTTTTTAGAAATTTTCCCATGCTTTGAATGTGTATAAACATATTTTCAGCTACGTGATTCAGCCCAGCTCTATGTACGCCATTCCAAGTCGTATCACCCGGCTAAAGCAAAACCGACGTAACTGGACACCTCCGTTAAAACGCTCTGGTTCCGACACAAACATTACACTGAAATTCCCAGACGATGCCAACTTCAGTAGAGATCGCACAAGCTCATTGTCGGATCGGAAACCTAAGAAAAGGTTTCACATTGGATCTGTTGAGAATTGACTTTAATATTGCAGTTTCAGATATAGTTGGTTGTATGAGTTAAAGTGTTGTTTAATGTTGGTTTTCGAAGTTATTGATGTTCTTGTTAAAACTTAAAAATAGTTTGTTTTATTATTTTAAGTGTTGTTAATTGTTTGATTACGGAATAGTAGCTGTTGTGAGTGGCACTTAAGATGTTAATTAAAGGCAAAGCTCCTTGTAGTTTCAAAAAATGAAGACGTTGTCATGTATTGGCTGTATTTCAACTGTCAATGATTTAAATATATGAGGCCCTCATAGTTGATATATCAGTGGTCACAGATCATTGCCAATGCCTTTCAAACAAGTTAACTTACAAAAATATTTTACCAGGGGGCCTCACAACGTGTTCCGAAATTAAGATGATGGACTTTGTGTATCTATCAGTGTAAACTATGTCTACAACGTTATATTGGACATAGAAGGTAACCCAATCTCAGGAAGCTTTGCCTTACACCCAGACCTAAAGCTGTCCTCTACTTGCCTAGCTTTCAGACTGAAGAAATTGAAAAATTGGACTTGTATATTGAATACATGAAATGTAGAATTAGTCCTAAAATAGCGGGGAGAGGGTGGTGATATATTGTGAAAGTCACATTTGATGCAATTTAATTATTTATCATTTTGCATAGTAAGTTGTCATGTTTATGAAATAGACTTGAGATTAAAATGAATGTTTATAACATAATACATAATATTTTAACAAAGTGTGCATACCATTATGTTCGTTGAATCAAAAATGGATTCCCCTTAGAAATTAGAGCATTATTTGCCCTTCATTTTGCAAACCTTCAGTTTGTGGGCGTATGTTTAAAAATTGTCAAACTATAGTCATTTCAAGGAAATATAGCCAAGGTATAGTCAGTTTCAAAAAAATCATGGTACATGGTATAGTCTGCTTCTGAAAACTTTGCTAAAATATAGTCAGTTTCAGGGGAAAATGCCAGAGTATACATGTATACCGTAGTCAGTTTTGGAAAATATTGCCAAGGTATAGTCAGTTTCAAAAAGCATTGTCAAGGTAAAGGTAGCTTCAAGGGAGTTTATCCAGGTATAACCATAGCATCTAGGTGTTGTCAGCAGTATAAGTGTGCCATTACCCTAATTTTTGGCTATGGCATAACTGAATAGAGTAGTTTACTGTACTTGCCCAACTTAGCAACTTTCCCAGTCCCATTTTCTGTTTTTCTGTGCTTTATATAACCATGTTCACTTCCTGCTGTGCTTGATTTATGTATTTTAATCAATTGACCGATTGCCTGTTTTATCAACCTCAGGTTTGTGCCGGTGCATGAATCCAAGTTGACGTGTAATAGCTCACCAGACATTACCACCTCTAAGTTCTGATGCGCATTGTGGTATACCAGTGCTTTCACTACCCTAGAAAACCACCAAATTTTACAAACTGCTGCAAAGTAAACACAAAATCTGGATTTAAAAAGAAAATGAGTATGTCGCAAAGTGGTGAAAGGCTTTATTTTACACTTTCCTTATATCACAAACAATAATTGAATTTCACAAACTGCTGATTTTATGAATTGCTTATTGCACAAACTGCTGATTTTATAAATTGCTTATTTCACAAACTGCTGATCTTATGAATTGCTAATTTCACAAACTGATGATTTTATGAATTGCTAATTTCACAAACTGCTGATTTTATTGTTCAGTGTTGTACAAACTGCTGCAAGGTTTTTGTCTTCGCATCTGGAGAGTTTTACCTGATTCCTAAGCTTCCTTTTCAAAAAGTAATCCCTGTTGCGCTAGTAAATTCATAGACATGGAATCCATTACCATAATATCAATTATAAATCTGCCATTGATATATATTGCAAAATAGGATTGTCCGTATTTTAGCTTTCTGAGTTCACATCAAAACAAGTACAATGTATCTTTGCAGTGTTAGATGATGACATCAGAGGAAATATTAAAATTAATAACAATGTTGAAACTGCTCTTCTAAATGATTTTCGATGCTTTTACTGTAGAATTGTTTTTATTTGAAACAGTACTGCTGCCGTGTTTGTCTTTGTAATTCTGCTTTAATTTATTTTCTTTAGATTCTCAGCTGCATTTAATCTTGTTTTTTTCTTGGCAATTTGCAAGTTCTTCACGTGTCATGGCTTAAACATTGAATAAAAAAATACAAATGCGAGAATCTAGATACATGCTTGTTTGTTTGTAGTTTTCATGTACATTAGAATTATGAACCGTTTATTGTGTAAAAGGGACCAATGATTTTTGACGGGACCAAAAGATATATTTTACTGTGATTAATGTCTGTTACTGTTGATAAGACATAGTTGATAACATGTGTTTGTTAGCATGGATAACATGTGTTATTTGTTTGTTAAATATTGATGTTTTCACAGTGCTCTGTGTTTGGTATTAACTTTTATGATTATGTATGAGGTTTCCACTTTTTGTCATAAAATTGTAAATATCCCAGGAATTTCATATCCTTCATTTCAGGAAAAAAATATGTTGTAATATTTTTGGGCATCAAATATGTTGTAATATTTTTGGGCATCAAATATGTTGTAATATTTTTGGGCATCAAATATGTTGTAATATTTTTGGGCATCAAATATGTTGTAATATTTTTGGGCATCAAATATGTTGTAATATTTTTGGGCATCAAATATGTTGTAATATTTTTGGGCATCAAATATAAAATATAAATTTTAAGCATTGAAATGATATTCTCTGTTTATAGGAGACTTAGTAATTGTTTATTATGAAGCAGTAGGACTCGTTGAAGATGTTCTCTTAAACTTTGACAAACAAGGAATATTTTTTCTGCTTACTATTGTTGTGTTGTAAATACTTGTTAGTGTATATTTTTTAATTTGTTTATGTTCGAATTCGCCATGTGTTCATATATCCTTTATTTTAATTATATATATTTTCTGTATGATATGATATGATATGTATATATGTTAAGCGATGTCACCATGATAACTGTGTCAGCACATATCGAACAAAATCAAATACCTCAGCTCCTACATTTCTTGTATCTTGGTCCATCCTTAAAGATTGTGTGTGTGTGCGTGCGTGCGTGCGTGCGTGCGTGCGTACGTGTGTGTGCTGTCATCCTAAGACCTTTTCAAAGTTCATGCAATTTTAGACTTCTTTTTTATTGAGTTGGGAAATAGCCCTTGGATTAAGCCAGGTTTGTTTAGTGTGAAGTTGTCACTGAGTCATAAAAAATATTTTCTGAACTAAAAGTTTGAGTCTGGTCATGTCAAACACATTTTTTAAGGATGGCCGAAGATGTGTCTCTTGATTTGTTTTCAGAAATCTAAAAAAAATTATGAACTGTAATTCTGCGATGTTTTTGTCTTGTTTTGTGCATTTATATTTGCTTCACTCAATTTCAGAGTCACTATCACCGGTCAGAGACTTACAACTCCCTGGGTTGTAACTAAAAATTAATCACATTAAATTATTTATATTATAATTTCAATGTGCGTTTAATGGGAGTTTTCTTTTAAAGAAAAATCTCTATGGTTACTCATTGTCGAATCTCATTTAGTTCATGACTGCTGCAACATAGTTTTCATCAGGTGTAACGAAAACAGATTGTTTTTTTCTGGTTTCCCCACCCGACTCTAAATTTGCTTTATTTTTCACTCATTTTTGGTACATGGTTTTGGGTAGGGCCTAAAAAACAACAACATTTGTTTTGGGTTACTCGACCCTACCTACGAAACAGGCGCCGACCTTACTGTTTTTATAGATGGGGGGGGGGGGGGGTCAGTGAAATCGGAAAGAAGCAATTCTATTTTTACTTTATTGTATTTAGATTTAAATATTCAATCAGATTTTAAATACTCTGTTTTAGAGGCCAAATTATGTATCTTTGTTTAAAACAAATACTTATTGGCATTAAACTATATTTAACATGTAACAAGTGTTTATGTTGATTCATCAATACCATATTGTTTGGAAAGCTATGAAAAGTCTGATACATTTCTCTCTTCTTAAATAAGTGTTCATGCCACAGTGAGGAAAAAAACATTATTTGAAAAAAAAAAAAAAGTTAGTACTACCTGTTTTAACCAATAATTTACATATTTTATCAATTTTACAACAATACATTATTTGAAGGAAACACACGCATATAGACAGTTATTTTGATTGACTCCATCATTCAAAGCTCATTGTCTTTTTGTCCTAGTATAACAATATTATGGTATATTTCAATTATCACATACATGTATTGCGTTTTACTCAGAAGATGTTTAGTGCCACAATCTATAGGCATTTGTGTAGCATATAGTAGACATTATTTTGGCATTGTTTAGTGGATGCCTACATTCTGTACTGAGAATTCTGTTATGTGTAACACAAGTTATAACCTAAACTGAAGATTGAATAACCACTCAACCTATCAACATATAGTGATTTTATTTTTTATAATAGATCTATGGGACTTTTTTGCACAAAGATATTGGTTGAAACCATGGTAAGTTTAAAATTTAGATATGCGAACCTATGCATTGGCATTTGCAGCCTGTGTTGAGGGACATAGCCAACTTTCAGTGACAACACTAAATAATTTGTATGCTCTGTGCAAGACTGCTGATTACATCCATGTTGTGCCAAGTCCTCAAATTATGAAGTTGGCCAAAAGAAGGTTACTTTTTACATGACTGTAAATCTTAATATTTTAAGCGCTTCAATAATAAAAAATGCCTAATTCCACTATAATTCCTCAAATTCACCATAAGCACTAAATAAAATTTGTTTTTAAAGGAAAATGTGTAAATTTAGCCATTTAAGTTGAACAAAAATAAAATCATTATTTTACAGAAGAGAAGTTCACCATAATTATACTGCATTGTCATGAGTTCGCCCCTTTTAAGGATAAAATCCCCCTTCAATCCATGTTTAATCCTCCTTCTTGAACAATCTACATGTATGTTCCAAATAATGGTTGTTTTGAAGTACAAAATGGCCTTCCTGCTCAATTTGTTCTTATCAGTGGCTGTTTTAAATTACATAATCGTTTAAACACACACTATAGTCCCACCAGTGGCTGTTTAAATTACATGTATATAATCCCTTATAAAGCACAATCTATGTACAATCCTATGGTTGTTTTTATGTATAAAGCCTCTATTCAAGCTCAATCTTTTCCTACCATTGAATGGCTGTTTTGAAGGTTCAATTTTTTTCCCACCAATGGCTGTTTTGAATCCCCCTTTAAGCACAACCTATCTTCCAAACCAATGGTTGTTTTGAAGTACAAAATCCCTCTTTAAACTCAATCTATGTTTCAATCAATGACTGTATTCGCCTGAACTAAAGTGTTGGTTTTTTTGCTTTATTTGTATCAAAGGGAATCTTTTCAGGTAAAATCACATTCCTTTTTGTTTAAATGCTATAGCTGTTTACTCGTGGATGCACTACATACATGTACAATGTTCTGTTTCTTGGTTATTTTAGTTTTGTTTCAGGTACATTTTTTATTCACGTATTTTGATGGTTTTAGTTTTTTGGTTATCTGTATGCCTCGTTCTATTGGTAATATGTATGTTTCTTAAGAGTTTCGAATATATTCTTGCCATGCATTTCAAGTCAGCATTTAGTTATGTATTTTCAACTTATGGAAAGTCGCATTTGAGTTTTACTATTTACTTTACAGCGGTTACTTCCTTTTGTCATACAGTACACTGCCACTACGCATGTCATGTGATAATGATCAATATCATGTGACGTCATGCAAACAGTTAAGATTTGCGTTCGTTGAAGTTATTTTTTGTGTGTTTTTACTAATTTTTAAAACAATTTTATTTAAAGGAACTTTACTTCAATAGTGCATAAAATTTAATATGTGTAAAAAAAACTTCCCCAAAAGTATATACTGTAGCTGAAATCCATCTATTTTCGTAGTGGCGGCAGAGGTTATCTGGTCATCAAGGGAGATCACTGCGTAGGTGATTGCATAGTACTAACACACGTTTTTGTGTAATCTGGGGCCAATAATACTCCCAGGTGTAATAAACTACTTCAAGGTTATTAATTGTTTATGTCCAATTTTTAAGGTTCATGATTTTGATAGTTGAAAAATATCACTGTATCTTGCACATATATGTGATTTCACAGTAATCAAGATACCTTGATTATGAATAAGTACAGTACTAATATTTTATATTTTTAAAACATTTGTCATTTAAAGGTGTTGTTTATTGTCAATGTACACTTAAAGTGTTGTTGTCAACACAATTGTATCATATATTGTTAAATAGAATAAAATGATGTGACCATGTCAGTTTGGTATTATTTATGCCTATGTTCGACCATGTGATTTTGCCCTTTTATACGTCTGAGTTTGTTTTTAAATACGTATGGTCTGAGTTTGTCTTGAGTTTTCCTAAATAACGTCAGGGTTTGTCCTCAAATACGTCGGACTTACCATAACTACGTCTGGGTTTACCCTTACAAAGATATGAGTGTGCTCTTCAATACGTCTGCGGTTGCTCTTAAATGCGTCTTGGTTTGTCCTTAAATGTGACTGTATTTATTCTTAAATACATCTGGGTTTGCCATTAATAACGTCTGAAGTTGCACTGAAATGCGTCGCTTTACCCTTAAAACGTATGAGTTTTCCGTTAAATATGTCTAAGTTTGCTCTTTAGAACGTCTCGAGTTGCTTTACTGCGTCTGAGTTTAACTTTAAATTTGACTGAGCTTGCCCTTAAATACGTCTGTATTTGCCCTTATATGACTCTGAGATTATCCTCGACTTCGGAGCTGTCATCAAATACCCACGATTGTTTCATTATATACGCATGAGATCGTCCGTGTAAATGTCCGGGTGAGTTAATATTACAGCCAAGAGTTTGTCCTTATATCAGTATACGCCCGAGTTTGTCCTTAAACGTCGAAGTTTCTCATAATATAAGCTTGAGGTTTCCTTTTTATTAGCCCAAATAGTTTCACATACTTCTAAAGTTGTCGTTAAATAACCATTAGTTTTTTACCTTGTATACGCCAAAGCTGTTCCTCCTGAAATTGTCTTACGTCTACATTTGCCATTATTTAAGCTCAAATGAGTCCGCATACGTGCAAGTTTGTCACAGTATACGCCTTTGTCATTATTTACACCGGAGGTTAGATTCCATAGATCAAGATCGCTTATTCATTCAACGATGAGTTTGATATTGTGAAGGTACAGGTTAAGGTTAATTTGTGCAATAATTGTCACTGAGACGTAAACAGCAGCGGTTACATATTTCATCTAAACCATTGATCAAAGTAATTTTGTTGTAACCTAAAACAGGCATTCTTCGTCATTGACGTTACTTCGTGTTATCGAGACCTGATTAAACAACTGCAGTTATTGTTTTATTGAGCTGTCACATAGCATCGGACCATGTCCTGTCCTTTAGGTACACTTGTTTAATCTAAGCCGACAGTAGAATTGGAAAATCATGTCAGTTGGCAATCTTTATAGGCCGCCAATCTCACCTATAACAATGTATTGAACATACCTGTAGTTATATGCCCCACTTCATTTGGGGGTGAGATATACATGTCATTGTCAGCCCGTGCGTTCGTTCGTCCGTGATCCCGTCCATAAATATTATGCGTACTTGTGTCTTTCAGAACTCAAAACTATTTGACGTATAGTTATGAAATCTGATTTGAATGTTGTTGAGATGATAAAGTTGTGCACATGGATTTTTTCCCACTTCATCTAAAAGGGCCGTTGATCATGAATTACCAACCATTGGAATTTTCGAACTTGTGTAATTCAAAACTCCAATATTATTTGACCTAGATTCATGAAACCTTAGTGTAATGTAGTCGGGGTTAATTAGTTATGCACCTGGGTGTTTGTTTGCAGCTGCACATTGTAAGTACAGAGTTTTGGCCCTTCAGCTAGCAGAACAATGGCATTCTAAAATTATGGTCGTTGCATTTGATGGTAGTTTTAATATACATATATATTATATAACAAAGACAAAATGGGCCAAAATCCACTCATTCAACAATGATGGGAAAAGGTTTTTTTTTTTTTCCATTTTCAGGCTTTTATCGAAATGATCTATTTTTAGACATACTTGATACTAGACCATTCCCATAAAAGTTCAGCCTAAAAATCTATTTTGTCCAGTAAGTTTTAGTAAGTACTAGCGAGGTTTCTACATGTATGTTTATTAAACAGAGTCTTACGTCCTACAACTAACTGTTCACTTTTAAATGTTGACACGCAGCATTTATAGTTATTTTCAGTTAGTTAATGTCAACAATAATCATTTCATGTGTCCCCATTCATTGTCCTAATAATTTGAAAGTAATGATTGTTAGGACGATTTGAAACATAATGATTGTAAGGACGAGTGGAAACATAATGATTGTTAGGACGATTTGAAACATAATGATTGTTACGACGATTGGAAACATAATGATTGTTAGGACGATTGGAAACATAATGATTGTTAGGACGATTTGAAACATAATGATTGTTAGGACGATTGGAAACATAATGATTGTTAGGACGATTGGTAACATCGCCACTTCAATGACCATGTACTTTAATAGCTTTAATCCATCTTAAGTTGCTCGTAAATGTTTTGTTCGTCAAGTGTATTCAAGTGACGATAGGAGAAAGGGAGAAAGAAAAGGTAACAATTAGGTTTATGTAAGTCTAAAATGGTGTATTTATGCAAATTCTTTCTATGACATTGTCACGACGGAAAATTGGATGGGGGGGGGGCTTTGTCATCGTGCCCCTTCCCCCCGCGCAACCCTGTACCCGCTTTAGCGTTTTGTAAACTTCAGACAGGATTAACGAACTTCTGACGCCATATACAAAAAACGTTTAACCTCCCGACAGTGGAAACATGATTCTTTATTCAGACTATTATTCATCACGCAAATCTTGATTGATAGAATATAATCCGTAATGAGCAATGATCGGTGATATTTATCTAGTTTGCATACTAATCATGTTTAGGTAAATGAATATGGATTATAAATATGAAAATTATACATTTTGAAAGGCCTTTGTGATGGGGAATAAAGGTGTACGTTGAATGTTTGATTAAATGTTTCAATAATAGATGTCGCGATTAAAAATGAAATGCATTAATTCTTTAGAAAACAGATATTAAAAATACAATTATTTATAAGAAAGTGTCAACAAAAGGCCAAGTATATTGGACATGATTTTATGCTCTTTTTAACAGAAACGGTTCGAACGTTGCTAATTCACGAGCACACAAATACTACTTATAATAAAACACGTTATAATACATAACGGACGTACTAATATTGAGAACGATATAAGAATCAAGCGTTCTTGTACGGTGTGTTACGCTACTCGAGGAGATTTGTAACACAACAAAACCTGAAAATGTCAAAGGCGAAAGGAAACTCAGGAACGACCAAGAATTCAAAAACAAAGAAGCAAAAATCAGGTATATTGATTATTTTATACTTAGTTGTATCATTTGATTAACTTTGGTATATCCATAAAATGACAAACGATGAACTGGTTGGTACTAAATGTTGAAAAACATAGTTCTTTGATAAAGAGATAACATTTTGTAGTTATTCAGTGGTAACTGGACTGGCTCAAAATGATTCATTTAGTGTTAAATGAACTCCTTGTGACATTTCTTTTTAATTCTGGTATTCCTCTGTTATAGTTGTATTAATATTTCAAGAGTATGCATATTTATTGTTAAACGGGGTCTTGCGTCTACTGTAACATTCGCTCAACTTTTTTCAAATTTCAGTTTCTTTTCGAACGCGATGCCGATTTTTAAATCAAGCGGGAGCTGTAGTTAGCAATTCTTTGTTATTAAAATGTTAATGTTTTTTTATCTCATAAATCTTTTTTGATAAGTAATCCACCATTGTCTACTAGGAGACCGTCTTTGGAACCAACCGTCTATTTTATTCCGGACCATTCTCTAAACTCTACCTAACTCTACCGAATATACCAGGAAAATAGCCTATCGAAACTTCGTAATATGTGAATATTGCACGAGATTTGGTTTTGGGCCCATAGGGTCAAGGTCAAGGTCACAGTTAGTCAAATTGAAAACAAAACAAAACAAAAAAAACATTTGAAACTTGTATCTTTAGTTTTGGTTGACATATTATAACCAAAGTTGGTATATATGAAGAGTTTATGTAAAAAATCCATGGGATTGATCCAATAGAAAATGGTTGAAAACTTAATAGCTTTCGTTTGGGTTGATATATTGGAATTAAACTTGGTATATAGCAAAAGTTTTTGAAGACCATTTATGGGATTGGTCTAATAAAAAACTGTTAAAACTTAATAGCTTTAGTTTTGGTTGATAAATTGTACCCAAACTTGGTATATATGAACAACTCATGGTATTGGTCTAATAGAAAACATTTGCTACTGAATATTTTTAATTTGGGTTGACATATTGTAACAAAACTGTGTGAAAGGCTAACAAACATTCGGTGATTTATAGAGGTTTATCAGTAAAATAAAAATGATATATCAATTTTTAAACAATGAAACAACAATTTGATGTTTTTCTCTCTTTTGACATTAAGGCCCGCTCTATTCACTTTCAACTCAAACGTCAACACACACGGGGCTGCGACACAGTTCCAAAGACGTCATTTACGTTCGCATTTATTTTTGCCGCGCTTATTTGAAAAATTACAATAAACTTACATTTAAAATCCTTTTAAGGCATATCATAATTAGAAAAAAAAAATGTTAAAATCATTATAAGATCTTAACATTGTTCACCCCGTATTTATATTTCGCTCGTAGCTATGCCACTCATGAAATATAATTCTCGATGCTCACTCGGTGAAGGATATTGCGATATTGCACTAAAACAAACAATTCTCCTTCATCTGTACGTCCAACACTTTATTATCTCACACAGAGATAGAACAGATATTTGAAAAGATCGACCTGAACAATGACGGCCGGATATCCGTCATCGAGCTCACGAAGGCCGCCCGCCTCCTTGGTATGAACCCGACACAGGATGAGGCTGCGCAGATGATCGCCGATTGCAACCCCTCACGTATGTAAATCACAAATAGTGTATTAGATGTGGGGTACGCATTGCTCACCCACAGTCAAGAGAGTATCGTATACTGGGGATAGTTTGGATTTACCATGAAAGATACGAAAAACTTATGATTCTCTGGAATAAGTTTCATTTTCCAGGGATAAGTTACGATTTTCTTGAATAAGTTACAATTTCCAGGAATAAGTTAGAATTTCCAGGGATAAGTTACGATTTCCTTGGTTAAGTAACGATTTACCGAGTAAGTTACGATTTTCTGGGATAAGTAACGATTTTCTGGGATAAGTAACGATTTCATGGGATAAGTTACGATTTTCTGGGGTAAGTTACGATTACCTGGGATAAGTAACGATTTCCTAGAATAAGTAACGATTTCCATGGATAAGTAACGATTTCCAGGGATAAGTTACGATTTTCTGGGATAAGTAACGATTTCCTGGGATGAGTAACGATTACCTGGGATATTTTCTTTGGATAAGCTACGATTCCCTTGGATAAGTAACGATTTCCAGAGATAAGTTACGATTTGTAACCTGGGTTTAGTAACGATTTCCTGGGATAAGTAACGATTTTCTTGGATAAGTAACGATTTCCTGGGATAAGTAACGATTTCCTTGGATAAGTAAGAATTTGTAACGATTTTCTTGGAAAAGTACCGTTTTCCTAAGATAAGATCTGATTACCCAGACATAATTCAAATTTCCTATTATAATTCAGATTTAATGGGAATAAATAAGATTAAATGGGCATATATTTAAACCTATTCCGATCTTCGGCAATATCCTAATCAGGGGCGGTTCCAGGAGTTGACGTTAGATGGGGCATAACTTAGGGGCGCATCCTTTTGACATGCGCCCCTCCCTAAGAACCGAATATATATTGCATAAACTATTTGCATGTAGGTTTGGGGTTACTGCTACAAGACCATTGTAATAATTTGTAGTCAAAAAGGTACATTTTGAGCATGTCGTTTTTTCTCTCCGATAATGAATAAAAAGTTACCTTTGACGATTTTAGAGGGTGCGCGCGCCGGGTGCGCCCTCCCCCCTCTAAAGCCGCTAATGCCAACGATGAATTAGCTACAACAAGGACGCAATACATTTTTTTAATGTTACCATATAAAGGTAATCTAGCAATTTATACCACATTTTAGACAACAATCAAATAATAAATCTTGATATGTTTTAGTTATCAAAACATAATAAATTAAAGAAAAGTGTCGTGAAAAATAAGTTTTGTCAGATCTTTTTCGTTTTAAAAAAACATTTTTTTGACAGCAACATAAATTACTTCCTAATGAAAAAAACTTACCTTCCAAACACAATTCAGGATGATATAGACCTGTGTAAAATGAATACTTTGCAATATTTTACTCGTATTTATATATTCAGGAAGATAAAACGGATATTAAATTATTAGTTTTGGAGTTTATTACCATATTTTACGCGAAATTTTTCGTTTTATAAGCATCGAAGTTACAGTATCGCTTCCTTGAAGTTGCACTCTCACAGACTGAACGCTTTGACAACTTTTTTGTCTCGGAATGAGCCAATTTATGCGAAAATGCATGAAAAACAGTGATATAAGACTGCTGACAAAAACCAACAGATCGCAGATTTTCATATTTCAGTTCAAAACTTGATGTTTTATGCATTTTTCTTAAACCGTTAGTAACGCTTTTAGCCATAAAACATTAATTTTCGAACGGAAATATGAAAATCTGCGATTTGATCTTTTGTCAGCAATTTAATAAATATCATTAGTTTGCATATATTCACGCAAAAAATGGCTCATTCCAAGACAAACAATACAAAAGTCGTCAAAACGGTAAATCTGTGAGAGGGCAGCTTTAAACTGATACTCGTATTTAAAATCAATACGTTCACATGTATAATGCACCAGTCAATTGTATCCACGGCCCTACCAGACTCGGAAAAGCGGGGACTTGGACTTTCGGTCCAGCCAACCCCGGCTAAAATCCCCGCCTTGCGCCTTGCGGAGACGTACAGATGGTAAAATCCTCGCCAAATGTCCCCACATCCCAGGGACCCTAGGTAATGCCCGCTATATTAAAAGAGAAAACCAAAACACCGCATTGACCGGCACTGCGGGGCCACCTGAAAGGTAAAAACACGACCCGTTTCCCCGGATATCCCCGGTATACCCCCGAGGGGGGGGGGGCGTGGTTACAATTGACTGGTGCATAACACACATTCATTTTGAGTGATAAACCTTTAACTACTTACTGAATAATGCCTTAAGTTAAATATTATTTACTGATAACAAGATTGTAGCCGTGTATTTAATAGCTGAAAACGCAAAACTTTTAAATAGCTGGTGGGTCTTATTACATTTACAGTGATCAACTATCGTCTCATTATTAGGAAGAAAAACTGCTTTCTGCGGCGTTCCTTTAACTTTACACGGCATCCTTCATAAGAACCATTGTTTTCGATAATAATTCACCCTTTTCGATACATTAAAACAATTGTATCTACTGTGGTACATCTTATTTGGGAAAAGAGTGCATTTTTAACAAATAAATTACTGTCATCATAACCTTCCATAATTTTCACAGAGGAGGGGTATGTGAACAAGTCAGAGTTCAAAAAGTTGTTTTCGGACCAGAAGGCGGACATCGACGCACAAGTGGAAGAGATGAAAACCGCCTTCAAGGTCTTTGATAAGGATAACAGGTGTGTGGGGAAAGGGGATGCGATTATATAGGGGTAGGGGATGGGTGCAGAGGGGGAGGTTACAGGTGTTGTGTGGGCTAGGGGATGAGATTATATAGGGGTAGGGGATGGGTGCAGAGGGGGAGGTAAAAGATGTTGTGTTGGGGTAGAGGTGAGATGATATAGGAGTAGGGGATGGATTCAGAGGGGGAGATAACAGGTATGTGTGAAAGGGTTTGAGATAGTATAGGGGTAGGGGATGGGTTCAGAGGGGGAGATAACAGGTGTGTGGGAAAGGGGTTGAGATGGTATAGGGGTAGGAGATGGGTGCAGAGGGGGAGATAACAAGTGTGTGGGGTTAGGGGATGGGGAGGTATAGGGGTAGGGGATGTGTGCAGAGGGGGGGATAACAGGTGTGTGGAGGTATGGGGTGATATGGATTAGGAGTAGGGGATGGGTGCAAAGGGGGAGATAACAGGTGTGTGGGGGGTGATATGGGATGGTATAGGAGTAGGGGATGGGTGCAGAGGGAGGGGATAACAGGTGTGTGGGATGAGGGGATGGGGTGGAATAGGGGTAAGGGATAGGTGCAGAGGGGGAGATAACGGGTATGTGGGGGTAGGGTGTGAGATGGTATAGGAGTAATGGTTGGGTGCAGAGGGGGAGATAACAAGTGTGTGGGGGTAGGGGTGAGATGGTATAGGAGAATGGGATGTGTGCAGAGGGGGAGATAACAGGTGTGTAGGGGTAGGGGGTGATATGGGATGGTATAGGAGTAGGGGATGGGTGCAGAGGGAGAGATAACAGGTGTGTTGGGTAGGGGAGGGGGTGGTATAGGAGTAGGCGATGCGTGCAGAGGGGGAGGTAACAGGTGTGTGGGATAGGGATCGGACTGGTATAGGAGTAGGGGATGGGTGCAGAGCGGGATATAACAGGTGTGTGGGGTAGGGGACGGGATGGTATGGGAGAAGGAGATGGGTGCAGAGGGGGGGATAACAGGTGTGTGGGTGTAGGGGTTGAGATGGTATAGGAATAGGAGATGGGTGCAGAGGGGGATATAACAGGTGTGTGTGTTAGGGGGTGATATGATATGGGAGAAGGAGATGTGTGCAGAGGGGGAAATAACAGGTGTGTGGGTGTAGGGGTTGAGATGGTATAGGAGTAGGGGATCGGTAAAGATGGGGAGATAACAGGTTTGTGGGTGCAGGGGTTGAGAAGGTATAGACATAGGGGATGGGTGCAGAGGGAGAGATAACAGGTGTGTGGGGGATGATATGGGATGGTATAGGAGTAGGGGATGGGTGCAGAGGGAGAGATAACAGGTGTGTGTGGTAGGGGAGGGGATGGTATAGGAGTAGGCGATGGGTGCAAAGGGGGAGGTAACAGGTGTGTGGGATAGGAATCGGACTGGTATAGGAGTAGGGGATGGGTGCAGAGCGGGATATAACAGGTGTGTGGGGTAGGGGACGGGATGGTATGGGAGTAGGAGATGGGTGCAGAGGGGGAGATAACAGGTGTGTGTGTGTGTAGGGGTTGAGATGGTATAGGAATATGAGATGGGTGCAGAGGGGGAAATAACAGGTGTGAGGGTGTAGGGGTTGAGATGGTATAGGAGTAGGGGATCGGTGAAGAGGGGGAGATAACAGGTTTGTGGGTGTAGGGGTTGAGAAGGTATAGGCATAGGGGATGGGTGCAGAGGGGAAAATAACAGGTGTGTGGGGGATGATATGGGATGGTATAGGAGTAGGGGATGGGTGCAGAGGGAGGGGATAACAGGTGTGTGGGATGAGGGGATGGGGTGGAATAGGGGTAAGGGATAGGTGCAGAGGGGGAGATAACGGGTATGTGGGGGTAGGGTGTGAGATGGTATAGGAGTAATGGTTGGGTGCAGAGGGGGAGATAACAAGTGTGTGGGTGTGGGTGTGAGATGGTATAGGAGTAATGGTTGGGTGCAGAGGGGGAGATAACAAGTGTGTGGGTGTGGGTGTGAGATGGTATAGGAGTAATGGTTGGGTTCAGAGGGGGAGATAACAAGTGTGTGGGTGTGGGTGTGAGATGGTATAGGAGTAATGGTTGGGTGCAGAGGGGGAGATAACAAGTGTGTGGGGGTAGGGGTGAGATGGTATAGGAGTAATGGTTGGGTGCAGAGGGGGAGATAACAAGTGTGTGGGTGTGGGTGTGAGATGGTATAGGAGTAGGGGATGGGTGCAGAGGGGGAGATAACCGGTGTGTGGATGTAGGGGTTGAGATGGTATAGGATTGGGGGATGGGTGCAGAGGGGGAGATAACAGGTCTGTGGGTGTAGGAGGTGGGATAGTATATGAGTAGGGGTTGGGTGCAGAGAGAGAAATAACAGGTGTGTATGGGTAGAGGATGGGATTGTATATTAGTAGGGTATGGGTGCAGAGGGAGAGATAACAGGTGGGTGGGGAAGGGTAGGGATGGTATAGGAGTAGGGTATGGGTGCAGAGGGGGAGACAACAGGTGTGTAGGGAAGGGGATATGATGGTATAGGAGTAGGGAGTGGGGCAGAGTTGTGATGGCACGTGTGTGGTGGGATTGAATGGTATAGGAGTAGGGGACGGGCGCAGAGGGGCTCGGGATACCCGCACTGTTCAGTTAACGCTCCAACGTGCATGCGAGTGAGTTTTTGTTTTATTTGTTCGTGGGATCATAAGGACAAGGGAAGGGGAAGTTCAAAAGGGACACGGGGCTCAAAGCTATCTTTAGAGTATAATGGAAAGGTGGCAGAAGGCTATTATCTTGGCAATTGTTTTGCCTTTACAAGGAAAGGTCCGTACATTTATAAATATGGCCGATGAATTATTCCTTTACGATAACCGTTATTTTTTTATTCTTTTTATTTACAATATTTCATTTTAATTATTGGTAATCTAAATCCACAGTGGTACAATCAGCCGTGACGAAATCCGGGAAGTTTTAAACATGGCCGGGGAGAAAATAGACGACAGCGAAATCGACGAAATGCTGCAAAAGGTCGATATTGATGGGGACGGCAATATCTCCATTGATGGTACGAACTGTCCTGGACATGCATCGTCACAGGCATAAAGTTTACTGGGCACACGCCGTCATAAATTCACTCTCTATCGCTGAGCGTAGATAACAGTATCGGCCAGAGACGGTCATATATTTTTGGGATAAAATTATATACATACTAAGAATATATACATGTTTGTATGTCCAAAAGCGTTTCCCCATTGCCCTTTTAGCCAGAACTTTCCAAACTGAGCACATATCAGCTCATGTCTTTGAACGCTAAGAAACACTAGTAATACTAGTTACCACTTTGGCGGAAAGCGTGGTTAAAACTTTAAAACGGCTTTTTATCCCCGTTGTTTAAAATTTGGGACGGGGTGGAAAAGGTCTTCAATGGATGGGGGGGGGGGTCGTTATTGAGTTGAACGCATTACGTAGCAACATAACAAGTATACAATGTATCAATGTATAACCAAACATGTTTCCTCTCAAATCCCAACCTCGACTGTCCCTCCTTTTTTACCTTCAAGGGGGAAGGTGTGTGTGTTGGCATGCTGTCGGGAGGGATGAGGGGAGGGAGGGGGAGGGAGGGGGGATAACAGAAATTTCCACGGTAAACACACTGAGACCGTTTCTGCCAACTATGACCCTGAGTGGTGTGTAACCTCAGACGCCGGGATCATGAACATACATGAGTCTTTTTTCAATCTCCATCTCTATCAAATCTCTATTATTATTTATTTTTATTTTTGGGGGGTCTAATGTGAAATGTCGGCGACTTCCTTCAGAAGTTTTTTTTTTAATCATGTAAAAAAAATCATAACTCATTAAAGATATGCATGTTTTTCATGCTTACTTAACTGTATTTTCTTATCAAATATAATATTAATTTGCATGCTTTCTTTAGTGAAGTACCTAGTCTGTAACGCCAGCTCACAGTAGAGTTTGTATGTTGATGATCAAAGAAGTGTTTTCTTCTCTTTTCAGAATTCGCTGCTGTGATGTGTGACTTATGAAAAGGAGAAAAGAATACCGAGTTTTAACTGTGCAGACTGATTAAAACAAATAAAATTGAACATTTTTGTAACTTTTACGAAATTCTACAAGGCCCATCGCGATCCTACCTCCCCCCCCCCCAACCTTAATAGTTGCCCAAGAAATTCGTTTGAAATTCGATAAAAATGATGGGACATTTCACATTTTTTCGGTGCATCTTTTGAAATATGTTTTTAAATAAAAGGGATATTGATGCGTGTTTTTCCACTTCCTATGTAGAGCTTTTCTTGAATATTGTTCTGTACAAATTTAAAAAAGATGCGACTTTTAACAAACAAAATGGTACCGCTTTTTTTCTTGGACGTTATCAAAACGCGGGGTGGTATTGCTATATTAATTAATAAAATGCTATTTGAAATTATTAAAAGAATAAAAGGGAGTTACACTAAAGGAAATAATAAACAGTTAGGCCAAAAAAATACCTGTGTTTCCGGTAACATGGCGAAAAAAATAGGGTCGGTAGGTCGGGATTTTTTTTTACACTTTCCATATCATGCAAATTTCTGTTGCATCAGATCAATTATGTTTTATCTTCGCGTTTCCTAATTTACCAAAAGTCTGATAAAACAGCATTGTTTAATGTCTGAAATCATTTCCTTAACTTCGACTACCGTATTTCCCCGCCAATGTTTCCCATGAAATCTGGTGCTTTTTTGTTTACAATACTCGTTTATAAGTCGTGATCGGTTTTTAGGAAAAATCCAGCACTTCAATTTCAAAAAATCTTTGATAATGTTTTAGCCAAACAGTCAATTATCAACTAAATTTTTAATTTGCTTGAGGAAAATCGCCGATTTCCTTGTCAACTGTGAGCTCCTTAAACTAGGCCTTCAAGTGGAGGTAGGTTAATAAAACAACAAGTAAACGTGGTTATGGATTTATCTTATTTTCGTTCATTACTGCAATCAAAGATTCATTCATATTTATAGTGAGTTTCATTGTTTTAAGATTCCCAGACGACGATTATTGATTGTTATTTTTTTGATCGTATGGTATTTTTGTACCAGCCTAGGCGAAATCCTGGCAATCAAATGGGATCATAGTGATACGGTATCCGACTGACCGAATTAGATACAAACCATAGCCACGCGCTTTTGATCTTATCACCGCTCGTGTTTGTGACGTCACAAATTGATACCGCTCGTGCTCTGACGTCACAAATTGTACCGTTTGATCTGCAGCCGACACATTCCAATAAATGTGTTTCACAGGTTATTGTTTGGATTTCAGTTGATGGGACTTAAATAAGGCGAAATAAATAACCATTGATAATTGCGGATAAATTAATATAACGATTAATGAAATGTGTATTGGAACCTGGCAGTTAGTCTGCATGAATTCGCAAAGCCTAATCGTAAGAAGCTTGCATGATATACGCAAAGCCTTATCGTAAAAAAGTAAGTTTTAATTTGGACATGGATATGGATAAATAACACCGCGAACAAATATTTCCATTAAAAAGACAGCAAAATATGTCTCTGGTGATCAACCACCTGTTTTGACCGTAAACATACGTTTGCCAATTTTAAGATTTCGGACAGGGTTCGCCGCCATCTGCCATTTTGTTTTTCCGTCTCGGTAATCCATAATCAGGAATGAAAGTACATTCTCCGGGGACATTGAAAGATAAACAACGAAAATAATAACGATATATTTAAAGAAATATATTTTTTTTACGAAAGAATTTAAAAATATATAATTTTTTTTACTTTTATGTCTAAAAAAAGATTAGGGTCGGCGAGGAAAAAATAGGTTCGGTCGGGTTACCGGAAACACAGGTATTTTTGTTTTTGGCCTTATATATTCTTGAAAGGGAATACATTTTATTATAAAAGACACATGGATTTGACGTTGAAAAAAACGTTTATATCTTTTATAGCTGCACTCTCACAGATTTACCATTTTACAACTTTTTATTTTTTGTCTTAGAAAGAGAAAATGTTTGCGAAAATATCTGCTTACCAATGTTATAAGATTGTTGACAACAGATCAGAGTGCATACTTTCATATTTCTGTTCGAAAATTAATGTTTTATGGCTTAAACTGAACGGTTTAAGAAAAATGCATAACATATCAATTTTTAATTATAAAAACCTGCGATCTTATTTTTTGCCGACAGTCTAATATAACTGGTTTCCATGGATTTTCGCAAAAATTGGCTCGTTCCAAGACAAAAAATAAAAAAGTTGTCAAAACGTTCAATCGGTGAGAGTGCAGCTTTAACTGCATCTTATATATGAATTGTGTTTTATCTGTGCGTTTGTTTCAAATAAACATACAAATAACTCTAATGTATTTCTTGTAAATAAATGTATCTTACTCATGCAATCGTAACAACTCGGCCATCTCCGGCAATATTCGGGATAGACCTCGAACACAGGCTTCCATTCGGAACTCCTCGGCCATCTCCGGCAATATTCGGGATAGACCTCGTACATAGGCTTCCATTCGGAACTCCTCGGCCAATTTTATCGAAATCAACCTCGGATGTATGCCGGTACTTCAGTTAAAGTAGTTCGTATTTTTTTTTGTATTACATCATTAATTAAATGTAGTGTTTAAGAATTGTATTTATTGATCTAAGTTAAAATTGTTTGCCAGTGAAGCGTTTTATTGTGTAACCGGGGCTCTTCGGGCTTGAGGTGTGGACGGAAGTGTATGTTTTAATCTCTAGGAAAAGGCTAACTAGACTAGATATAACTCTTTTAAGGTTTTAATTTATTCTCTACAACCCCCCTTTAAATTCAATATCAACCTGTAATGACTAATCCCAGAGCAAGATTTTTAACCTCTTTTTGGTCCTTTTTGGAGTGAGATTGTGTCACAAGGGTTCGGGACCCTTCACTAGCTCTACTCCCAGATTGCAATTTAATAGGGTATTAAGTATACATACAAATAAACATTGTCAAAACAATATAATTATAATGAATATAAAATGATTCATAAGTTTTAACAATAAATATATATTTTGTATGTATTATCTTATAATTTTATAAGAACATGCAAGGGACATAATAATATCATCGAACACGAAACTAATACTAAAGAACATGTAAAGCTACAGATATGTAAAGCTAGGAGCCACATGAAATGATGACAGAAATATGAAATGTAAGTTACTTTAATATATATTAAAAGCATGATTTAAGCGGACTATTACATTTGCAAACATAATTAAGATTCCCAAGAGTTAAGTCATAAAGTTTAACTGCTAAATAAAATTACTACGCGATCTCCATGCAGCGGTCTTAAATGTACCGCTTTTGGAAACCGTCCAAATAAATCCGATGTTGTTTTCGATCAAAATGACCGAGGAGTTCCGAATGATAGGTTTCAAGGTATACGAACATGTGATGAGGCCGCCGGCGATTTACTCAATTATCATTACGCTAAGTAGATGCGAGATGTTCCGATTGTTTCACATGCACTGTGGGGAACGGATACCGGATATATCTCAAAAAAGTGATAAAGTGATAAGCGTTTGATTTTGACACACGGTTATTTTTTTATCATTTTGTGTATTTTATGGTGATATATTTATTAAAATCGAAGAGTTTTGAATAGCTTGATCCTGTCCAATGTACGACTATGATGGAAATGTGTCTCCTCTTTTGTATAATAGCACGATTCTCACTGAAAGTTGCATGATCGCTCACAAAAAAATCACATAAATAAATCAGCATAAAATACCCACAAAGAAAACAAACCTTACCATGTGTCAAAATCAAACGCTTATCGATTTATCACTTTTTGTGGCCGTTCCACAATGCATATCGGCGTGAAGATAAATCGAAGTAATTGTGTATGACAGACACATCTTACCTGATGTGAACAAAATAGGATGAAAAGTGTTAGACCTGATCTCACTGCATGTTGTCAAAACCCTGTTAGGAAATATTTGCACGAAGCCTACAGAACAACATTAAATATATACGTGTACATCTGTCATTGACGTCGCGTGGAAAAGTTTGAAATGGATTTCAATGTTGTACCATGGAGGGTCACGTGATCAAAATGTACCAGCCAGCAGTATTATCGTAACGTGCGACTTCAAACAAACACCAACTGTTACAGATTCAGAGAAATCATGCTCGAACCTGAAGGGGCCCACTGGTCTATATACACACTTACTTCTCTATTCTCACAGAGCCCGGTCTTTGCTAATTTGCATATTAACACCAAGTTAACAACCGTTATGAACGTACTTCCGTTTATAAGCGAATGTTATAAAGAACGCAGATCCGCCGCCTACAGCGGACCATTACACTATGAACGCTGATCCGCCGCCTACAGCGGACCGCTACGCACATCCGCCGCCTACAAGCGGACCGTTACATTATTGTAAAATAAAACTATAAAATATGTTTGATAAAAACCACATTTATAAACAAATAATTATATAAAATGATTAAAGAAAACAGAAACATCAAGATAAAATAAAAACGTGCAAATCACATGTTAACTCTAACCCTTTAGCCATTAAAGGGACTATACACCAGATTTGCACCAAGAAGGATTTTTCTGTAACGAATCTCAGAACAATTATTTATTAAATGTTTTACTCTTTGATATCATAATTGTAAAAAAAATACCGAAATGTAAAAATCAATGACCAGATTCGACGCGGTGTCGCCTTAATTGCAGTCCAATGTTGTATCCACTGTGCTATGAAGGCTTACCCTAATCGCTTGGAATATTAAAGCAATATACCTAACTTTGTAATCTCACGTGATATCATCGACTAGCCATCACGCAGAAGAATGTATTCTACTAGGTGTACATACCTAGTATTTGTTTAACGGAAAAAATATTAAAAAATGCGAAAAAAATATTGTAAACTACAAATAACTATGTCCAATAGATACTGTTTTCTTGTGGAGATAGCGTAGTCAATAACAAACGAGATAAACAAGACTTATTGTAACAAATAAAAAAATAACATTCTATAAGCAATCCCGCTTGACTCGATATTCTCGAGGCTCGAAGTATATTGGCCGGTCCCTAGAATATCGAGCCATCGAGTTTCGACTGTATGTGGTACTTCAGTTAGTTAGTTTCAATTCATTGTACACATCAATACAGCCCCTTTAAACATCAACTTTGAACGTAAATATGAAAAACTGCAAGCTGAACTTATGTCAGCAGTCTTATATCACTGTTTTTCAGACATATACGCAAAAATTGGCTCATTCCCTGACAAAATATAAAAAAAGTTATCAAAACGGTGAATCTGTGAGAGCGTACCTTAAAACACAACTGTCGCTATGGTACTTGCATTTCATTTATTCTTAAGGCAAGTTTAATTTATCAAGGTTGCAATTAGGAGAAACCTGGTATAAACTTACATGTAGCAGATGGTTTATATACATAAATCAGAACACCTTTTGGCGACAATTACAAGGGTATGCAATGACATTGTTATTATATATTAAAACTGCACTCTCATGGATTGAACGATTTGACAACTTTTTTATTTCTTGTCTTGGAACGAGCCAATTTTTGCGAAATTCTTGGTAACCAGTTATATAAGACTGCTGACAAAAAATTAGATCTCAGATTTTTTTTTAATTAAGTTAATGATGTTTTATGCATTTTTCTTAAACCGTTAGTAAAGGTTCATGCCATTTAACATTAATTTTAGACGGAAGTATGAAAATCTACGATCTGATTTTTTTATCAGTAATCTTATAACATTGGTTTGCAGATATTTACACAAAAATTTGCTCTTTCCAAGACAAAAAATAAAAAGTTGTTAAAATGGTCTATCTGTAAGAGTGCAGCTTTAATATAACGTTGCAATCAGTGTCTTCAAATTTCGTTTGTGAGAGGAAGAAAATCGGCGACATGGTGAACAAATGAATATATTGGTTTATTTATGAATCATTTATTAGGGAGTTTCCCTCTATTTTCCATTGTGCTGTTAGTACTGGCGGACTGAAGGTGTATATGATGGTTTTGGACACATCATGAGTCAAAGTGAATTGGTTGTCCAATGTCAGGACACGGGGCATGTGTCGCTTTTTAAGATTATCTTAAATTATACACGATACACTTGTTAAATGATGTCTGACCGTTTGCATTTAGGAAGGCGTGTAAACGAAGCTCCTTTTCACGTTTAAATCGTATCGAAATCAATATTGCGCCTCTAGAAAATAATTCCGAGATAACTCAACTTAACTCAACTCAACTCAATTCAACTCCAACATGGATTACATTGTTAAGAAGAAGGAATACTCTCCGAAGGATTTTTACGAGAAATTCAGTAAACGGTTGCTAAGAGTTGTCATGATTACACAAGGCTACTGTGGGGACGTCCAGCAAGATACGTTTGATAATGGGAATGGTAATTATTTTTCTTAAAATATAAAACATAAGCTATAAAAATATTGCCTTTCATGCTATATGATTTGTGTTTGCTTTCCATACAATCGTTAAACCCTGTTTAAATGGACTTTTATGTGTTATTGATTACTTAATCTTGGAGTACAATCATTGGCGGGTCAAGGGGGGGGGCATCCGGCTCCCCACCCCTCCCTAACCTTAATCGTCAGGGGTTAACGTCAGTAATGGACAAACAAGTAATAAAATACGCCCAAAATGCACCATTTCGGACTAGAAATTGTGAACATTTTCTAACGAGGGCACTCCCATCCCCCCTTCCAACACTTTAAACCAAATAAATTTCGGTTCGGAGGGAGGGGCGGAGGTTAAAAACTTACGTAACGCCCCCTCTAACGTCAAGTTCTGAATTTGGCCCCTGGTAATACAGTTTGGAAATTTCTAAGAGTATATACATTTACAAATGGTAACAGCCGTTTTTCATCACATCCACCTGATGTCTTGCTAAAGACATAGTATTTAGTATTCAACGAAAGTTATAACAAATGATAATAATGCATTAGTCAGGGGCGTGTATGCGCAGGCCCGGCTAGGAGTGTTCCAGGGCATGCCTCCCAAACAATTTCGAATTCATGTGCCATAGCTCTCTCTGTGACTTGAAACAGTCGTCAATTGATTTGAAGAGGTCTCTTATTATTTTTAAGAGAAGTGCAAATAGTTGAGCACACAATTTTGCCTTTAAGATACTGGTACTAAATCGAAAACGAAACTTAAGTTACACAATAATTTAAGACAGCATTTAAGGTAGACTATGATCAGCTTGATAATTTCTCAATGTGTATCATTTCCTGAATTCAAAAACAAAATTTAAAAGAAATTTACCGTCAAATAACAATTGTATTTAAATTTGAATTACCCTACCCCCCATTTCAGGATTGTCGATAAAAACGACATTACCCGAGAGACAAGAACAATCCTTTACTTAATTTATTTTTCAACATTTTGGTAATAATTTGGTATCAAAGAAACAAGAAATATATTTGCTTTCAGAAATAGTTCATTATTGATTACATCACCAACAAATATAATCATGCTGCACGGAAATAGCCATATGGTATTTCAATTTTAGCATACTGTTTTGACCGCGTAAAATTGGAACGTCGACGATTTACGATTTAAATGCAAAACCCCTCAAATAATATTTCTATTCGTGTTCTCCATAACATAGGCTACAGCATTAAACTTGAAGAGTTTCAAGTGGAGGTTTTCATTAGGGATGTGATACCTTAACTGTTTATGGACAATAGGCAAGCTTAAAACCTACTACAAGTTGAAAGTAGGGATAAATACCTGAATCCATATATCTGCATAATTTAATGTATGAAGTACATTGCAACTCTGTATTAATTTCACTGTTGGTCAAATAGCAAGGCGAAAAATGATAATACAGAGAAACGAAATGTAAAAAAAAAATGATTCGGAGACCGGGTTCGAACCGGTGTCGCCAAAATTGCGGCTGCGTTGTATCCACTGTGCTACGAATCTACGAAAGCTTACTCCAACCAATGGAATATTTAAGCTATATACCTAACTTCGTAATATCACGTGATAACATCGACTAGCCAATCACATATAAGGAATTAATTCTACTAGGTATACATACCTAGTTATCTTTTCTAATGGAACAATACAAAATTAATTGTAAACTATGTAGTAGTAGATTGATAACATATTCTTCAAACACTACACTTACTTTTTAAAGCTGAAATTTTCGTCCAACACTGTGGACATCATCAGAGCAACTGGCCTGACTATCGCTCCCTCGCAGCTCTGACACTCGGGACTTCCCGCCGAATTTCCGTAATCCGGCGAAAAGTGGGTTGTAAATCCCAGAAAGGAAGGCCCCCTCGTCCCGGTTCATAACTGCCCCCTCAGTTTTGATGCAGATAGCCTCCTTCGTTTTTCGCACTCTCCAGTCTGATTCTCTCTCTATTACGCGTGCCCCCTCCCAGTCTATTTCATGATTATTTATGTTCTGGTGATCTGTGATTGCACTTTTTTTCTATTGTCGATTCTGATTGTTTTCTAGTTGATCTAGTAAATGCCTTATTTGAGTTTGTTTCACAATCTTTTTTGTGTTCATTCAGTCTTATTCCAAATTTTCGCCCCGATTCTCCCACGTAGACTTTATCACAATTTTTACAAGGTATTTTGTAAATTACTTCTGCTTTCTCTGTTGTTTCCTGTTTGTCCTTGGGGTGCACTAAGATGTTGCGTAGTGTCTGATGTGGGCGCATGGCCGTGGCGACTCGATGTTTATTAAACACCCGGCTCACTGCTTCAGATAGCCCTTTCACATACGGAATAACCACCATCCCTTTAGATTTATTGTCTCTATCTGTATGTTTCACTTTTTTCTTGTCCTTGTTTTCATTTTTTCTTTTCAAAATCTCGGTCTTAACCCTCTTTATTGTCCAATCAGGGTACCCACACTGGCCTAAAGCTTGTTTTACATGTTCTTCCTCTTTATCTCTATCTTCAGTTTCGGTGACGAGGTTGTAGCACCTGTCTAATAGAGTTCTGACCACGCTCAGCTTGTGCTGTAATGGGTGGTGGGATGAAAAATTCAGGTATTGGTCCGTGTGGGTTTTCTTTCTATATACTAGCAGTTTGATACTACCATCTTCCTTCCTGGTGATGAGAGTATCCAAGAATGGAATGGCCCCGTTGCTTTCTTCTTCGTGGGTGAACTTGATGTTATTGGTAACGTCTACAGTGTTGAGGTGGTCAGTGAGGTTCTGTAGTTGTCCTCTCTGAATCTTCTCTAATATGTCATCTACGTAGCGTTTCCACAAGGTTGGTTTACATGTCACCGGAGCAGTTGCAATGGCTTCTCTTTCCAAAAACTTCATATACAGGTTAGCCACTATCGGAGATACTGGACTTCCCATAGCGGTGCCAAACTTTTGTTGGTATATGTCACCTCTGAACTGAAAGTATGTTGTAGTCAAAATAAAGTCTGTTAGATTCATGATGTCATCCACACTCAGCTTGGTTCTCTTTTTTAGGGTCTTGTCTTTCTCTAGGCGGTCTCTTATGACTGATAGGGCCTTGTCGATGGGGGTGTTGGTGAAAAGTGACACCACGTCATGTGAGGCAAACACTTCGTTGTCTTCAATCATCACTGTACTCAACGAGTCTGACAAATGTTTAGAGTTTTTCACATGGTACTCACTTATGGTTGCTCTGATGATGTCCACAGTGTTGGACGAAAATTTCAGCTTTAAAAAGTAAGTGTAGTGTTTGAAGAATATGTTATCAATCTATTGGATTTACCTACACAATGAACTCATTCAAGAATATGTAGTAGTACTTCAGTTTAATAGTAAGTTTCAATGCATTGTACACATCGAAACCAAGTTTATGTCAGTTTTCGACTATTTTCTTTTTTCTCTATTTCATCATTCGGAGTGCAGCCCCTTTAGGGAAGCGGTCGAAATCAGGATCATCTTGGGTCCGAAAAGTCCACCAAGTAACATATTGACTAAGAATTGCGCGGTCGGTTATTTGTTTCCATGCATTCTTATTTGGCATTTCAGACGTAGAAAGATACGTTTTCATGTGTTTTTCATGTGTTTTAATAGCTTGTATTTCCGGTATAAACCCCCCATCTGATTTTTATAATTCTTGACGGCAAATGAAAATAAATATTGTCTCCTTGCCTCATATCTGTTTCTTCTCTTCCTGCTTCTGTGACCCATGCCTTTATATGGACATTTTGGTAAAGAAATTGAATTTTGTAGAATGAACTTACCCAAAACAAGATGACACAAAAACTAATCAGAAAACAGTGATATAAAAACCATATAACATCGTCAAAACAGTTAAACATCTTACTTTTACACCGGGTAATATTTTCAAATTTGAAACATAATGAAGGAAGTTTTGAAACTCTTAGCTATATAGCGATCATTGACCTTTCGTTCGTATTCACCAAAATTAGGATTTATTTCATTTTTATTGTAAGACAATACCTCGTTGTAACAAACAACGGAGGACATGTTTTCTGTTTCAAATTTTAAAAAGATCCGTAGCCTATAATTGAATGACAATATCATTTACATACCATACGTACCATATATGGCAGTTTTATTCTATGTACATAACAGAATGAAACAAATCTCCCCCCGATCGTGAATGCCACCTATGCGACGCACAAACACACACATACACACGGACGTGCGCACGCATTCTCGTTCATCATAAGTTCGGTCATGATAAATCTAATCGGGGGGTGCAGGTATTCCGAATTTGCGACGGTTTAAGTGAGGTTTTGGAGTCTGATATGCAAGATGGCGGCGAAACAATGACTAAATAGGATTTTCGGAACCTTTTTTCGCCCTTTAAGTAGTATAAAGTATATGTTTCCAAAACATCATGACGCACATTCGGCTCTACAATAACCATGCCTCCCTCGGATTTGGTAAGGATATGCGGCACGTGAGCATTCCACACACGTTTGAGGAACCGGTTTGTGTCAAAGGCAGGGGCAGAAAAGGTAGCGTTATTTATTACTTATACTACTATTGTTATTGTTTCTGCTGCTGCTGTTGCTACTACTTCTACTCCTACTACTACCCCTAATACTGCTACTGCATTTTCTGCTACTCCTGCTGCTGCTGCTGCTGCTGCTGCTGCTGCTCCTGCTCCTGCTACTACTCCTCAGGCCCCCCACCGACGTTCCATTACAGCAACATGGTGCCCCGACGACCGGACGTTAGACCAAGGTCGCCAAGCCCACCGAACTACTTCTCGGAACAAACACAATCCCAAACCCACCATCCATGTGACAACCGAGCAGGGTTTGAAACTCCGAATCGCTTTGCAGCGCTTGTCGCTGATACCCCTAACCGAACCATACTGACTGAGAGTAAACGTAAGGCTGTGTCACCCCTCGAGCTTGAAACCGCCCCAAAACGCATCGATGACGCTGGGTCCCCTACACTCCCGACAGTGACCGAAGAGATCACCGACGTGGACCACAGTGCCGCCATCGAACTGGTTGTCGACCCCCCCCCCCCCCCCGCCGAACCTCAACCCGCTGTAGACGGTCTCCGAAACTAGGACAGGCAAGGAGAGTCATTGTTGATCTATGACCCCTTAAGTAGCAACAGCGATCTTGTGTATAATTGGCCTTATCCAAACACTGATGATTTATATAACCATTGTAAAGCCTGCATAGCTGTAGGGGATTATTTTCCTGCACGCAATTCATACCCTAACAATTCTGAATGTATTCCACTTACTAGCGATACCGAAATTCAAAATAGTTTTGAAATTGCATCCGATTATTACGAACAAAATCAGGTTGATCCAAAATTGTATCAATCAAAATCAGATGTTGCTGAAAATGAATATTGCTATGAATATGAGACTTTTGATCGTATAAGTTATTGTGCTAATGCTGACGAATTGTATGTTAATCCATATAACGTGAATGTTTTAGTTGATTGGTACTTGCGTAATAATTGTTTATCTTATATAATGGTGGATAACCTGCCTAGCGATGTATATGTCAATCGCTACAATCTGAATTTTCTAGTTGATGCTTACATGAATAATGATTGTTTGTATTATGAAAATGAAAATACTAGTAGTTTAAGTAGCGAACTGGGTGTTAATCGATATCAATATAATACGAATTTTCTAGTCGACTATAACATGTATAAAAACCGTACGTTGCATGAAACTGAAAATCTTTCAACAAATAGGTTACCGTTTGATAAAAGTGCTAACAATTACAGTGCTTCCTCAGAATATTTAAGTGTTGATGAAAATATAGTTATAAATAGCGTACATGTAAACACCACTATTAGAAATTTACATGTTCTGTCTCTAAATGTATGCGGTTTTAAATCCAAGCTGCATTGCCCCGAATTCATTGATTTAGTAAACCAATATGACATTATTGGGCTTCAAGAAACGCACATTGATGATTTTGATTTCATAGAAATGAAAGGGTACGATGTATTCACTAAAAATAGAAAATCTATTGTTACTAATTCGCGCAAGTCAGGCGGTATTGCGCTCTTAGTTAAAAGTAATATATCTAAATATATAACGATTATAAACACTGATAGTAAGTTAGTAATATGGTTCTCCATAAGTAAAGAACTAGTAAAGACAGATATAGATATTTTATGCGGTGTAGTATATTTAGCACCTGAAAATTCGTTATATTCAATTGAGGACCCTTTTTCAAATTTACAGAGCGATCTTTAGACGCTTTCTCACCAATACAAGTATACTTGCTTGTTCGGAGATTTTAATGCCAGAACTAAGTGTTTTGATGATTTAACTTTTGTAGATAAAGAATTTGCTGAAAGGCAACATTTTGAAGCAGTTTACGATGAGTTTCTATGTGAACTAAGTAAGTTTGAAAACTCTGAAAATGTATTTTATAAACGCAATAATAGTGACAAATCCAGTAATAATTATGGAAGTAGGCTTATCGAATTCCTTCAGCTAAATAATCTTTATATTTTGAATGGACGAACACATGGTGATATGACAGGAACTTCCTCCTGTAAAGGCGTCAGCACAGTTGATTATTTTATAAGTACATCAAGCTTATTTAAGTATATAAACTGTCTTAAAATAAATGCTTTTTGCCCAATTGTATCCGATGCACACAACTCTGTCAGTTTGACATTCAACTTCGAAATGCAAGATAACATGCAAAACATTTTCAACAAGGGAGATAAACTGATCTTATGGAATAATGCAAAAAGTAATAGATTCATTGAAAGTATTGATCAACAGAAAGTATCGTCTATCCACGAACGTCTCAAAACATGCCCCGAATCAAATATCTTTACTCAAGAAATAGCAGATAACATTGTCGACTCATTAAATAATGTATTCAAAAATTCGTGCGAAAGTGCATTTGGTCTTACAAATTCCAGTAAATGTAATAAATTGAAAGATCACGAACATAATATCTTGCCAAAATGGTTCGGAACAAAATGTAAACAAGCACGCAGAGACTTTCACCGGGCTAAAAATATGTACAAACTTCGTAAAAATATACAGAATAAGGAAAATCTAAAATGTTAAAGCAAATTATATAAATCAACGATGAATAAATTTAAAAATAAAGAGAAAAACAAAAATATTAATAACTTACGAAACTTAAAAATCAAAGACCCGCGTAAATATTGGAAGTGCTTAAGTAATAAAAAAATAAGTAAAAATGAAGCTAGCTTAGACGATTTGCACAATTTCTTTAAAGAAGTAAATTTTTCGTCAGATGTAGAAATAGCTGATATAGAAAACGAACACAATAATGACATTAACGAAGAAATTAATGCAAGAATAACCGTCAGAGATATTGAAAAAGCAGTAAAAACACTCAAAAACAATAAGGCGTGTGGCATCGATCATGTTAAAAATGAGCATATAAAAAGTACGTTTAATATATTCAAAGATATATATGTAATTTTATTCAATTTAATCTTAGACAAAGGAGTTGTCCCACAGTGTTGGACAACCGGTGTTATTAACCCTATCTATAAAAATAAAGGTGATCCTAGCCGTCCGGAAAATTATAGACCAATTACATTATTAAGCTGCCTTGGTAAATTGTTTACTTGTATGATAAATAATCGCCTCGATAAATACGTTGAATCCAATAACCTTATTGATGGCAGTCAAGCTGGTTTCAGAAAAGGATATTCAACAACGGACAACATGTTTATACATAACCATTTAATACAGTATTTGAATAACCGAAAAAAGAAACTATTTTGTGCATTTATAGACTGAAAGCAAGCATTTGACACTGTATGGCGATCAGGCGTATGGCAAAAACTAATT
Source organism: Mya arenaria (assembly GCF_026914265.1). Taxonomy (NCBI): domain Eukaryota; kingdom Metazoa; phylum Mollusca; class Bivalvia; order Myida; family Myidae; genus Mya; species Mya arenaria. The sequence continues at coordinate 72,616,598 of NC_069131.1, forward strand.
AAGACAAATATCAATGGAAAATATCTGCAACTTATACAGAACATATATAACAACATAAAATCGTGTGTTACGAAAGATTCAGAATATTCAAACTTCTTTCCAAGTAATATTGGCGTCCGCCAAGGCGAAAATCTATCCCCGCTCCTTTTTTCGCTGTTTTTAAATGATTTGCACTCCTATTTTACCCAAAATATAATGAATGACGGTGTTGATATTCAAAATCCTGCTCATAATGACAATATGCATACGTTCCTTAAATTATTTATTTTATTATACTCAGATGACACAATTATAATGTCAGAGACAGAAATAGGACTACAAAATGCTACAATATGCTATAAACACATATTCCAATTACTGTGATCTATGGAAACTAACAGTCAACACCACAAAATCAAATAACTTATAATTTAAATAATGGATTTAAATTTATTAATTTATACGTTACCAGGCCTGAAGATCGTAGAATCTTCGGTGGTCCACGGGCATCTTTTGGGATCAGAAAAATTAACGTATAAGGGTGGGGTATTGAGGCACGTTGTCCAACAGCGTACCCACATGTTCATAGGGAAAGGGAAGAGACATTTCCGAAACTTATTGACGTCTCTTGGGGTATCGGGTTCCATCAAAATTATGGGAAGAGTAACATAGGGTTTAGGCTAAGCATTCCCAGGTCGCAACATCACCCCAACCGCAACGTACCCAACAACCAACAATGGTCGTAGAGGGTTTCCTTCAGGGATTCAATATATGATTCAGTGAATCTAGACCCTCATATTCGTTTTACACAAATTACGATGATGGTCGCTCATCCCGCAGCTGTATCCCCAATATTTTTGGTACCCATCTGATTTTGGTAGAAATGAGAATATTGACACACAAATGTATGGTTTTCCGGTTCGCAAACCCCCATTCAACTACGGTTTTTCACACCTTATCAAATTGCCTTTCAACTGTCATTGCAATTTTTACAACTTGCGAAAATCTTAACACCTAGCAAATGTTTGTTTATTTTGGAACACGCGTTCGGGGAAAAGTGTGAAATTATGTCCTCGAGGGAGCCATAAGGTTTTGTGCACGATTTGTGCACTTGGGACCGAGGATATTGCTCGACTGCTCGACATAATTAGGTTTTGATGCAGCGTGGGTATATTTTATATGAAAATAGAAGGAAAAAAGTTCGGGACCAAGCTCCGACCTCGAGGGAACGCCGATTCTCGAACGACCGCTTGTTTGAGGGAACGCAGTTTCACTGTAGTTGTTTTTGGTAAATGTCGACAACGGCCCTATGATTTTAAATTCAAAAATAACAATTTAGAAGTAGTAAACGAATACAAGTATCTCGGGATTTATTTTAGTAGAACTGGCTCATTTGCTAGCTGTAAAAAACATATAGCTTCTCAGGCAACACGTGCAATGTATAGTCTAATAAGAAACTCAAATCGCCTATCATTACCTGTTGACCTACGTATAGAACTTTTTGATAAAACAATTAAACCTATTTTGTTATATGGTGCAGAAATTTGGGGATTTGGTAACAATAGCATACTAGAAAGGGTCTAACTTAAATACTTGAAATATGTTCTCAAATTAAAACGATCAACACCAAACTACGTGGTCCATGGCGAAACAGGCATGAAACCTTTATCAATCGATATAGAAGAAAGAAATATAGTTTTTTGGGGAAGATTACAAACACCATTCAATAATACACAAGAAAAACTCTCATCACTGATATATAAAGTTATATATAACTTAGCACTTCCATTAGATGACAGAGTAACAAAGAAAAAATATCCCTGGATATATTTTATTAAAACGATTTTCATCAAATGTGGTCTGAATAATCTATGGCTTAATCAAGAAGTAATAAATCACAAGTGGTTAAAAAACAATGTAAAGCAAAAGCTAATCGATTTATTTTTAAATGATTGGTTGTCGAATATGGAAAATGCAAGCAAAAGTATATTTTATAGAATTTTTAAAAAGGACTTTGGTTTTGAAAAGTATCTCACCAGATTTCCAAATAGACAGTTATTTTCATTCATCAAATTTAGAACAAGAAATCATAGAATGGCTATTGAAATAGGCAATTGGCGTAGAATACCACTCAACGAACGACTATGTACTCACTGCAATAACAAACTAGGAGACGAATTTCATTATTTGTTTGAATGTCAATTCTTAAACGATGAAAGAAAACAGTTTCTAAAACCTTACTTTTATAGACATCCCAATGCATTTAAATTAGAAAAACTAATTAATACAGGCAGTAAACAAACACAGATAAATCTATATAGATTTGTTAATATTATTCTTTCAAAAATTAAGTAACTATATGCAATATAATGAATTGATAGTTATATATAGTGATTTGCTTGAAAAATTCCATTCACAATTTTGAGTTTTTTGAATGTATGTATTACATATGTGAATATATGTACTGTAGTTATATGTTAATCATTGTCGATTTGCAGATTTTTCACAAATATATATGTATGACATGCTGTAGTTTAAATTACTATAATTATGTAAAACATTAATATTGTCATATTGGCGTACTACGATGTTAGTTAGAAACAAGCTGTGATGTATTATTAACATGTCTCATGTCAGAAAAACAAAATATTGAATTAAAAACCCCTTTGACTTCCTATCATTTTGTATCGGATAGGTTTTCTCATATATTAAGGGGTTTTCGTATGACTTTCTCTTCTTTTACAGTATTTCGTTCGCCAAATTCGATTAAATATATCAATTTCCAATTAGGCACACACTTGTAAGATAATCTTTTTCTTATTTACAAGTGATTCAAAGGTAATATTTCTACTATTGATAAAACCTTATTCATTGAGAATTGTCTAAAATGTTTTCTGACCTCATGTGAATAACTCTCCGATACTCGTATTGGGTATCATATAAATTGTGGTTAAAAATTTACAATGTATCTGCCGCCATGTATGTATATATGTTTTGTATATGACCTCATTTGCCATGTGTATGGCATGAGCGAATAAACGGTGTTTGACTTTGACTTTGACTTTGACCATGCGTAATTGAATTTCCGAAAAATAGAATCGTAACAGTTGGTAGCCAGACGATTTGTTACAAACAACATTCAGAAATTGAACACACAGGCACGTTTGATGAGATGTATCTACTGGGAAATTACATCAGTTCAGGTAAATAACTTAAAAGAAATAATGCAATCAATCTTTGGTTTGTATGCACAACCTCAAATTTAGAAAATGTTGGTTATATCATCTTGGACAATATACTACTTTTTGCAAATAAATTTATCATCTAATAGCTTGAATCAGTGATTTGCTCTGCCCAAGTCACATGTGAATTTCGCATCAGGACCAACATCTCATACATCAAAGACATCGATTGTCTAACCTATGAAAAAGTTAATGAGGATGCGAATTTCCTTATTCTTATCCGGCAGGAATAAAAAAAACTGGCCTTACCAAATTGATATAATGTCAATCATAAGATTCCAATATAAAAAACTACCTACGCGACAAGTAAATAAAAAACAAGAACGCTTGATCATTTAAGACCATTCCAATTTAATGTTGAGTGCCATGTTCCAATTTCAAACCTACCTACCCGGTTGGAAACACTTATCATTTTGGGCCATACTATATTGATTAGACTCTTAACGTCAGGTTTCAATTTAAAAACCAACCTCTGTGTCAGGAAATAACAGTACCTTGATCAAAACAAACGTATCTTAACCATTGCGAAGCGGAATTGATCACCTTTAACAGTTAACACTATTTTAAAGTCCTTATACGAATTTTCGAGGTTAAAGTTTGAGTTTTGTAATGTTTTTGTTTAATCATTGACATACTTAACTCGTACCCGCCTAATGACGATAAAGAGATAATTATTTGGGCGTGGCATTATGTTTTGAATGGTGTTATAAACTAGATATGTTTGTCTTTTATCCAGATGCAGAAACAATGGAACCTGAGGTCACTTATGTGCCACTCTACCTCACACATATTGGTTTTGCCGTTGTAAAGGGGCACAAGAGTAAAACAAAGGACGAATGGAAGACCTTTCTCAAGGACCTTGATTATCACTGCCACTTTTTTCCTATAATTCATCTTATGGAAATGCAGGTATTTGAGATTACAGTGATATCTGTCAATGAACGTTCATATTAAAACCGTCTCATACACTTTATTTTTTTTTTCATTTTCTTTCCGTAAAAATCTCCCTTACATGTTTATCAACTGATTCCCCGATTAAGACTTAAATGTAATGAACCATAATGAAATGAATAGGTTTCAATGAAGTTCAACCAACAACTTATTTTCAAACATTTGCTTATAGAAATTGCTGAATATGCGACACAACCCGCAGAAAAGGTGGGAGCCGTGTTTTCCTATGTCGAACCATGTTTGTACATCAATTTTTGGTCCCTTGTTAACCAGCTGTACGCAAACGTGGGTACTACAAGAACAACTCAAGAAGATGAGAAACCTTTAGTGGATGAAGAACATGACGACGGGGAGGATTATGAAGAGGTTGAGTTTAATACAAAGATATATACGAATGCTACTACTACAGAACATATAAAGCAGCAAATAGACTCTATGCCGCTTCCAGATGATATTTCTCACTCTGAATTCCTGCCGAAAGGACCCGATATGAGACATCATGAAAACTACAAGAAATTGTCTGAACAAGGTAAAGAAGTAAAAGAAGTTAAATCGTGTATCGAGGAAATGCCGACCAAAGATAGTAATTGCCAACTTCAGAAGAAAATAGAACTTGCAAAAGCACATCTGAAACCAATAATAACAAGAAATGCGACGACTTCAGTGAATACCAACTAGGGCAGTCCAGGAGTGGAAACACACAATATACTTTGAGGAACAGAAACACAGAATCCGCTTCTAGTCGCGGAGACAAAAGCTATAAGTCCAGCAGCGAGTATCAACAAGGCAAGTCCACTGGAGGAAACACACACTATACTTCCAGGAGCAGGAATACACAATGCACATCAAGTTGCGGAGACAAAAACGACAAGTCCAACAAATAAATTGAAAACACCACCAACACTGTTACCAAAACCGAAAATGTTTGATGTATAATCCAAAACCTGCAAACAAACCTAAAGAGATAAAGGGTTTAGTACCTCCAGAATCACACATTAAACCAAATTCAGACGTGTCAGATATGAACATTAGACCCTTGACACAACAAATACAGCAAACGAGAGTGGTCAGTCAAGATAATCCCCCGGCCGCGAGAAATGCAAGACCTTCAGCAAAAGTAATTCCAATTACTCTTAAACCAGACGCCCAATACATTGTGGGAGGAATTATGGAAAAAAAATCCCGACTTGCCCTTCCTGTTATCGTTAGACCAGAAGATGTACGTGCTTTATCAGTGAGTGAAGTTACTGGCTACTTGGGATTTCTACATCTTGGTAGTTATGCAGAAGCCTTCTTGAACTATCAGGTAGACGGAGAGCTCCTTACAAAATTGTCGAAGAATGACCTTATGAATGATTTGGGCATGAAAGCAGTTAATCATATCGTATATAGTAGCTTAAAAATCCAAGCATTTTCTTATTTACTGAATGATTAAAGGTGCTATAATTTCTTAATTACTGAATATATTTTGTGTCCAATGGATATTGTAAATATAATATACAGTATATTGTGACTGTATTGAAATATGCCGAAAAGTCATTATTTTGCCCAAACTATGAGCTGGTGCATTTCTGCATGTAGGGGACAATTTTGATAGCATGTGTATATATGCCTATTTTAAGTTCATAACCTGAGCTGGATTATTTTTATCTATTTGGAGTATCCTGAATTATGATTTGTACTGAATTGTCAGATCAGCCAAATTCCTTTTTAACGTGTAAGATGTTCCAGTGGTTACACAGACAATATTTCATTTCAAGAGATCAGGAAGTTGGAATGAAAGCGGAAGTATCTTAACAACCCCACCGTCGTTTGCCCTCAACAAAAATATGAAACTTTGCTATGGCGTGATTGGTGTGCACTATTCTTTTAACCGTTTATAATATCCTTCACGAGATTAACATTATTTTGTATACAATGTATTTAGATTAGCAAAAACGACTGAAGCCATACGATATCACCCGTACATAAGGCACATTTCGTGTCGGAATAAATAAGTGATAGGTTAATATAATAGCATGGGCAATGCCTTTTCGTGTTTACAATTGCCACACTTAACATTGCGTAGTTTTGCTAGTAGTCACGCGACATACAATTACGTCATAATACAGTCATTTATGACGTAATAATGTTCTCGTCTTATCACGGATTTAAGGAAGCTTAATGATACTTGTAATGTTCCAAAGTACAGAAATGAAGACATTCGAGATGCTGTGAAGTTAATAGAACCCGAAGTCAGGTTTATTACGACTGATATCAAAGACGGATTTTTTACATATACCTGTTTATGTATCACACAGAAAATTCTTAGGATTTAAATGGGATGGAGTTTATTATGTGTGGAATGTGTTAGTATTTGGTTTATGCTGTTCACCATATTTTTCAATAAGATTTTGAGGCATGTTATAACGTATTTACGGTCTGTAGGGTTGAGAATTACAGTTTTTGTTGACGATTTTCTACTTTGTGCATCTGTGTCAAATATAACAGATCACAAAGATCAGTTACTGCATACATTAGACGAGTTAGGGTTTGAAGTGAATTTTGAGAAATCAAACCTAGTGCCAACACAGCGTATTGCATATATTGGATATACAATATGTACTGCCGATAGCATAATAATCGTAAAAGTGCAGTTGATTCGCGTGGCCAGGCTTAAGAGGTCTATTCGGAGAGTTCTTGGTCAAGGGCTGGCAGATGCCCGTCAGTTAGCGAAAGTATTGGGGCAGTGTGTGTCAGTTGCCTGGGCCGTCACACCTGGCAAACTTTTTTCTGAGAAATTCGTATAAATTACTTATTGCGCGTAAATCGTGGTCGGATAGCTTAATTATAACACCGGAAGTTGCAGAAGAATATATATCATGTTCTTGTTCAATCGGATCACCTCGGCCAGTATCCAACAGGAAGCTTGCCGGAGATGGCCGAGTTCATTCGGAACTCCTCGGCCATTTTTATCGAAAACAACCTCGGATGTATGCCGGTACATAAGTTGAAGTAGTTCGTAATTTTTTGAATTATATCATTAATAAAACGTAGTGTTTTAGAGTTGTATTTATTGATCTAAATTTACATTGATTGCCAGTGAAGTGTATTATTGCAAACATAAATGAGATTCCCAAGAGTTAAGTCATAAAGTTTAACTGCTAAACAAAATTACTACGCGATCTACTTGCAGCGGACTTAAACATGCCAATTTCTGGGTATGTAAAATGTCCAAATACATCTGAGTTTGTTTTCGATAAAAATGGCCGAGTAGTTCCGAATGGGCCGAGTTGTAATTACGATTGGTTCTTGTTGTCATAATAAGGTACTTATTAGCTGTAATTGTACCGTTACTTTGTTAAATATTAAACGGGAAACACATTTGACAAATAAATCATTGTAACGTTTGCTTGGAATATCTTGGTAAAAAAAAGCTGCTGATATCGAGTGATAATACCACAGGTTTTGACACGACTTTTTAACCACCGCGGCCCCTCCCCCAACCCATTAAAAAAAAAACTTAGTGATAATGACGGGGGAACTGTCACAAAATGATAACTTACAAAAAAATCTTAATTCTTTTATCTTTTGTCAATACAAATCATACTTAAGTTTCTTTCTTTGACTTAACAAGTGTGATATCTCCTAGATGTTTTCATTCACCTTATCGTGACCTTTAATTATTGCTTTAATAACGATGATTTAAAAAGCAAATAATGTAAGAAACTCTGCAATCAACATTCCATTGAAAAATGTTACATTATATATTATATTCTTTCATGCAAAAAAACTTAGTATTTTGCATTACATATATTTGTATCATTTTCTATATTATTAAAGAATAATATGCCATTAAAAATAGTGTGTAATTGATAACAAGCTGTACATGCTTTCTTTACTAAATAAACTGTAGACTCTATGTTTTGTTATGTTATGCCATATGTTTGTGATATGAATAATGTGTGTTTGTTGTCGTCTTTGAATGTCTCCGTTGAGTGTCTGCTATAAGGATTTGCTCAGGATGTGTGTGTATATATGTACCTAACCAGGGGTGTAGCTAGCCTTCGATATATGTGGATTCACAATTTTGCAAGAGGAATCAGGGGGCATGCCCCCTCGGAAAATATTGAAAACCAAGGTGCAATCTGGTGCATTCTGAGGTGCTTTATTTAGTACTATAAAATGGACAGTTTTAGTGTCATATAGTCAAGTATGCATACTGCATTTTTGACTGATTTTTCCTTGTCAGAATCATGTGGATTCATCCTCGTACTTGCGTATAGGCAGCTACGCACCTGCTATATATAACTACCTACAGCTACCACGAGTTATCATATATATTAAACATCTTTATTCAATGAGTTGAGGAAATTTGCCTGTACATAATCTTGCGAGACTTTGGCGAGTATTTATATTTCGTGGACGATTTGAACAAACATTGAGTAATGATTACGAATGTCAGATTCATATTATCACATACACATACACACATATATATATGTATGTATATACAATTTGCATAGCCAATGTATCAATTTGACCGATGGGAAATAAATAATAAACAAATATGAGTTATAAGTGTGTTAATAGTGATATAACTATATTACAAGTTAACGAAAGTATATGTATCTCAGTGCTTTGTGATTACTTTGTTCCGTAATTAAGTAATAATCAGAAAAGAATATTGACACAATTATCACGCTGACGATGTGGAATTGACAGTCCTGCATATGCTCTACATTTGAAATAGGAGCATTTTCATTTTACTGGCCATGTCTACATTTGTTTGCCCTGATTTGTTAATACATGATAAGTGTTCACTCCATGACACATTATTTAAACATAGAGGATTTTAGACTTCGCCAAATTTCCTCACTAACTTGGCGCTAATTATAGGTTCCATATATGCACCGTCATTGTGACGACATGTGTTTTTTTTTTTCTTCAAATAAGCTATATGCTAGCCTTTACACTTGATTTACATCCTAGAAAAAGTAGTTAGTGTTATACATGTAACACAGTCTGAACGATTGAGCGGACAAACAGGCAACTGGAGAAGCAATGCATTATGATATGTTTCTGATTTAAGCGAGAAGGCTGTCAGTCGATTGCAATATTATAAGTGACCCAAACTGTATGGTTACTGGTAAGTTTATGTCATTACCTAAGATAAGGTGATGTAAATTGAGTGTTTTAATACAATGAGCTAAGTGATAAACCTTTGTACTAGGATATACAATGTATGAACATTGCTTTTGTCTCGCAAGTGTATTGCTAGTGTTATGTGAAGACCGATATTGGATGAGCACTTTGTCTTGTTTTCAATCGGTAGTACGTAAATAAAGGCAGTGTCTTTTAGTCAACATATTTCTATAATCTGCTTAATTATCCATGATTATCTATCCCCTCGGCTCCTCACCAATTCTAAAATAAGATAATTCGCCTTAGTGTCAAATTCACATTCACGTGCAACCTCATGAACGTATCTGAATCAAGTGTTATTTTCGTTTGCATTATTTTAAACCGCATAACATCAAGTGTCCCAACCCCGGCGTAATAATCATTTTAACATGACATGTCAAAATGTAGATCTGTCGATACCTGATTTCGATTTGCGGTACTAAAGTATGTAGGCCAACAGTCTAAAAGCAACAAAGCATTACATATATATGCCCCCATTTTAGGCATTAAAAACTTGAAAATAAAAATAAATCATATACACAGTGTGTGTGTATACCACGTGATAAATTACGTCATATATGCTACGTCGGAAGGCAACATTTTGCTTAAAATAAATACTTAAATCAAAGATAACTTTTCTTTTTACTACACCATTTTAAATAAAACAAAGGGCAATTTATGCCGCTTAAAGAGCTCGGCCTTCGTTTAATTACCGAAGTTTGATAAGGTGATAAGCTTCATCAAACACTTCGACAAACCTGTTTCCAAAATAATGTTTTGACAGTGCTCCGTCAGATGGTCGTATTGTGAAAAGGTTTGTTGAAGTGTTTTAAGAAACTCAACTCCCAATCAAAATCTGGTAAAAGACAGAGGCGGAGCCCCGTAAGTGGCGTAAACTGTGTTATGTTTCATTTAAAATGGTGAAAAATAGTGAGGTTATCTTTAATTAAAGTCTTCATTCGAAGCAAAATGTTGCCTTCCGACGTAGCATTTATGAGGCAATTTATCACGTGGTATACACACACTGTATAACACGATTCGTAAAATAATGTTTAATTTCTATAGACCTATTGTTCCTCAAATTAAATTATCGTGTAATGTTTTATGCTTCTACAAACATTAATTACTACGACTATGCCACAATCAGTATATTACTATCCACAGTACAGTACTTTCTAGTATACGGCTATACCCAGTCCACAACAATACTCTACCCAGTCCATATACTGCGAACATATCAAGACTGTATCTGGATAAGGAGCAACTTTTCACCGACAAAATTTGGCATATAACTAGCTTTTGAGAAAATGAATAATTCGTACAGTTCAGAATTTCATGTTATTGGTCAGTATAATTCAAATTCAGAGAAAATGAAATAAAAAACGAGACTGCTTATAAACAAATCTGGGACTTATCGCATGTAAGATAAAGCATATCACGATTACAATCAATATATTTTATCATTTAGAGAGAGAGAGAGAGAGAGAGAGAGAGAGAGAGAGAGAGAGAGAGAGAGAGAGGGAGGAGCTAAGAGAGCAAGTGAACAAAGTACACAAACAACTACTGTGTTTACATTCGTATATTGCTGGCACAGATGACATAATAAATCGAAAAGCTTTATTGATATTTTCATTCGTTATGATAGTAGAGCGAAAAGTAATCTATATCTTGAAACGAGACTAGTGTACCGCAATTTACATTCGATACAGCGTATCGTTACAACGCAACCTCAACTGTACACATCGAATGGTCGAGAGCAGTCATTTGGTGTTTGATTGAAACCGATAAAAGAATATTTAAATACAACAAAAAATATTTTTATATTTCGTTTGTCATTCATTTTCACACAAATGTGTTCACTAAACCAAATGATTCATGGTCTTTTTTATAGTATTGGTTTGGAATATAAACAACATTAGAAAAGGTATCTCTTCGCTAAAGTGAATTGACCGAATTGCACTCGAAAAAGCAGCGCTTTCACGACCCCCCAACACTATAAATGGTATGAAAGTTCCAACTGTGTTCTTAACATTTAATAACATTTTAACAACATTTGAAAACAAGTTACACGTTTTTTATGCGAACAAAAATATTAGTTGAACGTCATCAATAAGTTTTCGATAAAATTACGCAATCCCACGAAGGAGTTAAAACAGTCTGGTAAAACTATTTAAACAATCATATTAAAATATCTTATCACAAAACATAACTGCAGATCCAGTCATAGAGCATTTTAATGATCCCGACGTGGGATTAATTGTAATAGTCAAGGCTTTTCAGAAAATATTAAAGCCCCGGGTCCTGGTAAATATAACTTCTGTTGAAATAAAATTTGAACACTTCTTTCGTTTTAATTATATTTGCATTAAAACAAAAATAAAACTTAGGGGCCGACATGTATCTGTTGAAAATCAGTATTATAAAGGGGCCGAAAAGTCTCGAGTCAAAATATTTACGTGGCGGAAATGGCAGGGCCGAAATGTCTTAGAGGCCGATTTGATAACGGCCCGATTTGTCTCACTCCCAATAAATCTGCCCAGTAAACTGTTGACTGCTACCTTACACATGTGCAATTTATGTAAACAAACAAACGTGTTAACATTGCATAATATTATAAATCAACACATTTGAATATAAAGTTACAAAGTTTTTTGTTCGATACCTAAGTAAACAATTATGGCGGAAAAACGCGACAGAGATTTTGACATTACAAAAGACTCTGAGAAAGAAACCGTCGAAAAACATCCTCGCCTTGACAAGAATCAGGACTTAGCTGAGCCTGAGGATGATGAACGTTACGACGACGGTGGTGGCGGCGACACCGAAAATATCTACGGCAAATACGAGTGTAAGTTTTCGGATGTGTGTTGTTAAGTGCAATTTCGTTGTTGTTATTGTACATTATTTCGGACAGTTTCATTTCGGATAATATCCTGCTGATAGTATCCTGCAGACACCAGGATGTATGAACTACATGTACATGTATGAGTATGATGCAGAGCCATATTTTTGGGGTGTTTATCATTTCATGGGACATGTTACAACAACTTATTATGATTCCATGACAATATTTTCACATCCTTAACATAAAGCTATCCTCTGTGGTTAAATAAGGAAAGGGAAGAATATTTACATTTTCTGAAGAATTTTCACTCCGGGTTAAAACATGAATAAATTCAATATAAATGAGAATCATACTCATAAGCCACTTTCAGTTCAAAGAATATTCCAAACTACATCTAACAAATACATGTACATCAATTTTACCGGTTAATCCAAACAGTAGCAGAAATCTGCTGGTCTGCATGAGGGCAGAAGGTTGCCATCAAGAAGGACAGGGTGCTGCACCATATACATGTAACTCTAGCCAAAACCCTATATAATTAAATAGATTAATTTTGTTGACTGCATGATACGCCAGTGTTCATTAAACTGTTTTATAGTAATGGTATGATCCCTCATTATTAACTTATTTGTTTTCTTTGTAGATCTGGATCATACGGCAGATGTACAGTAAGTTTTTGTTTCGTTATTCAATCTTTCAATTATTGATTTTTATTCCAATGTTTTTTTCTCTACCTTATATGGGCCCCGCCCTTAATTATTAAAGGCTAGAAGGAAACACCACAAATCTGTAAAAATAATGTCAAATTTTGCATACATTTCCTCCACTGTTTTGTTTGTTCATTGAATATTATAATTATCTTCCAATAAGTGTATTTAAGCTACATCTAGAATACACTTTACAGCTACCACAATCAAAGCCCCATTTCTAGCATTTTTTTATAAGTAATGTTTAAATTTTTTTGGCTTCCCAGAATTTTGTTTCATTATTTTTACAAGTCAAGTGCCTCTGCACCATTCTTAAAAAAGTTTAGAAAAACATCTTGATATCATTGAATATAATGGCAGCTATAACCGAGCACATGTAGTTAGTCTAATTGTGTTGGCAATTTCATAAGAGAAAGCCCATGGTTTGATCTCCACTTTGAGTCGGGTATATGATTTGTACTGGTTATCACCCTGGCATACAAAATAGAAAGCGGTTGATTTTAAAACTGTACATATAACAGTTTGTTGCTCATTAGAGCTAATGTAATTTGTTTGTTTCTGGGACGTTTAATAAATCTTACCTATTAACTTTTTATCTATGAAATGTTAAACATGGACTAATGACCTGTTGAGTATTTATTATAAAAAGGCTTCTGTCATTGAAATGACACTTATGTAGCTAAATTTCAATTGCTTTATTACACAATCATGCCAATATCTTCAATGGTGTGAAATTCAAGGTAAAGAATAGACTATCGAATGGAATGGCGAGTGGTAAGTGTATCAGAATCTGGTGAATTCGGGTCCTGGGTTCAATTCCTGCATCATGGAGCTTTTTTCTCGTTAACACACAGGTATGGTAAATAGTTTGAACCACTTATTTTTGGATGATTCTTAAGGCCTGGGCTCTGTTTCATTAATATTCCTTAGCTCAGCACCCGTAAAGTTATTTGCAGAATCTAAACAATAAATATTGTTATGATATTTACACCAAAAACAAGGTACAGACAGGAAATACATGATTTTAAGGCTGACCATTTTGATTGAAAAGGGTCTAATTCGAGTTACCTGACAGACTGTGTTTTTTCACCCACAACCGTTTTTGTTTTCAATTTTAATTATTTTTGAAATATATATATATATATTTATAAGTTTGTTTTTATGTATTTGCTGATCCAAATGGCTCCAAAGTCATTCGCATCCTAATATGAATATGAAACTTACGTTTAGTTGAAAGGCGAATATATTTAAAGTTACCGTTTGCCATGCAAAAAACAACAACAACGCCTACCGACAAATATTTTTTCGGGCAGTTACCAGAGACAAACTAACTTTTTAGGCCATTTTAAATTGCATATAGTTATATTAATCACTTCATATATAAACGTCTTCAGAGCATTTGCTAACAGCAAGTTCTATTTATTTATTTAAAATTTTTTCATTTACAGGCTACATGCTTGGGGAGATTCACTAAAGGAAGCCTTCGAACAGGTAAAAAAAACATTCCAGTAATCAATCCTATTATAGCTACATTTGCCATAGAGAAATCTTGATGTTCATATTAAATGTATAAGCGGCAAAGGGTTATGACATCATTGTTGATTTAAATATTGCTTTTGATATTAATAGTGCAGCAACAATCTTTACCGGTCACGTGTTTTATTATCTGATGTTATAATTATCTGAAATTCTTTAATGTAAACATATGTCGTTAAAAACCGTTCTCTTACAATAAAAACTCAGCTGAAGATTATTTTACTATAATTTATTCAAGGTAAAAAAATATTTGGAATGTAAATATATAAAGGATTGATTGCTTTTACTGTGTGTTAATGCTGTTTGAATTCAAGAATGAGCATGCTTACAAAATTCCCACTTTCTCTCCTGCTGTCATACAGCATGGGCAGGCTTGTAAACTTTCTAAGAAGCACTAGCAACTTCATAGTATTTGCCTGCATGCCTTCCTGCATTTGAAAAATAATGAAGAAGCGCTAGCGCGCTACATGAAATATGCTCACAGTCCCTTGTGTGTTGGCACGCATGCAAGTTTTCCAAGAAGCTCTAGCAGACTTCATGGAATTTGCTTACGGGCACTTCTGTCTTAGGTAAATAGCACAAACGAATTGAATCAACCGTTAACACATCATTATGATGAAATGTTGACATTGTGTGTGATGGAAGTTTTTCCCAAATATATAAACCTTCTCAGTGTATTTCTTAGAATGACTGTAAATATTTTCAATTAGAATATAAGAATTCAAATATTTTCACTGAATTGTTGCATAGCAACTGCAGAATGCATTTTGGTAGCCTCCCTGCATGCATTGGCCGGTTCTGATCATATAAAGGAACACATACCTGGCCTCAATGTCACAAAAGTACTTATGTCTATTCTCAATCTCAACTCATTTTACCATATAACTTTATAACATGATTAAAATTTCAACTTGTTTACCAATGTTAAAATGTTGATACACATTTTTGGTCAATATTTTATAGAAAAATAATTCTAGAGCAAATATTTTACAAAATGTGTCCAATAAATTATTTTTGAGTTATAAATCAAATTGGAGCCTGATTTTATAAATCATAGGTTGTTCAGGCAGATGATGGTCTGATCGTATTAATCATAGGTTGCTCAGGCAAAAGATGATCTGATCTTATTAATTATAGGTTGTTCAGGCAGATGATGGTCTGATCATATTTATCATAGGTTGTTCAGGCAAATGATGATCTGATCATATTTATCATAGGTTGTTCAGGCAAAAGATTATCTGATCTTATTAATCATAGGCTGTTCAGGCAAATGATGATCTGATCATATTTATCATAGGCTGTTCAGGCAAATGATGATCTGATCTTATTTATCATAGGTTGTTCAGGCAAATGATGATCTGATCATATTTATCATAGGCTGTTCAGGCAAAAGATGATCTGATCTTATTAATCATAGGCTGTTCAGGCAAATGATGGTCTGATCTTATAAATTATAGGTTGTTCAGGCAAATGATTGTCTGATCTTATTAATTATAGGTTGTTCAGGCAAATGATGATCTGATCTTATTAATTATAGGTTGCTCAGGCAAATGATGGTCTGATTTTATTAATTATAGGCTGTACAGGCAAATGATGGTCTGATCTTATTAATTATAGGTTGTTCAGGCAAATGATGGTCTGATCTTATTAATTATAGGTTGTTCAGGCGAATGATGATCTGATCTTATTAATTATAGGTTGTTCAGGCAAATGATGATCTGATCTTATTAATTATAGGTTGTTCAGGCAAATGATGATCTGATCTTAATAATTATAGGTTGTTCAGGCAAATGATGATCTGATCTTATTAATTATAGGCTGTTCAGGCAAATGATGGTCTGATCTTATTAATTATAGGTTGTTCAGGCAAATGATGGTCTGATCTTATTAATCATAGGCTGTTCAGGCAAATGATGATCTGATCATATTTATCATGTTGTTCAAGCAAATGATGATCCGATCATATATCTCATAGGTGATCTGATCTTATTTATCATATTAAGTTGTTTAGGCAAAAAAGATCTGTTCTAGTTGTTCTTATTTATCATAGGCTGTTCAGGCAAATGATGATCTGATCATATTTATCATTGGTTGTTCAAGCAAATGATGATCTGATCATATATGTCATAGATGATATGATCTTATTTATCATAGGTTGTTTAGGCAAATAATAATCTGATCTGATCTTATTTATTGTAGGTTGTTCACACATATGCTGCTCATATCTTATTTATTGTAGGTTGTTCACACATATGGTGATCTGATCTTATTTATTGTAGGTTGTTCACTGATATGGTGATCGGATCTTATTTATTGTAG
This sequence comes from Mya arenaria, assembly GCF_026914265.1. Classification (NCBI taxonomy): domain Eukaryota; kingdom Metazoa; phylum Mollusca; class Bivalvia; order Myida; family Myidae; genus Mya; species Mya arenaria. The sequence goes on from NC_069131.1 coordinate 72,633,340, forward strand.
GTTGTTCACACATATGCTGATCATATCTTATTTATTGTAGGTTGTTCACACATATGGTGATCATAACTTATTTATTGTAGGTTGTTCACACATATGCTGATCATATCTTATTTATTGTAGGTTGTTCGCACATATGGTGATCTGATCTTATTTATTGTAGGTTGTTCGCACATATGGTGATCATATCTTATTTATTGTAGGTTGTTCACACATATGGTGATCATATCTTATTTATTGTAGGTTGTTCACACATATGCTGATCATATCTTATTTATTGTAGGTTGTTCGCACATAAGGTGATCTGATCTTATTTATTGTAGGTTGTTCACACATATGGTGATCTGATCTTATTTACTGTAGGTTGTTCAGGCAATGTTCAACTACATGACAACAGATTTCTCCACTGTGGAAATGACTGAAGAGCAAGAGGTGGAGGCAGAAGGTATGTATCCATGGTAACCATTTGAGGCTACTAGGATTTGACCTGGACATACTATTAAAAATGTCTGTTTTTCCCAAAAAATAGTTGCAGTATTGACATTAAGTCTTGGTGTTGCAAAAACCTTTCACCTGGGCCTTAACTTTTTCAAATGAAACGTTTGAGATTGTGTACAACTGCGTGGTTTTATGTTTGTGAGTGTGTACAACTGCATGGTTTTATGTTTGAGAGTGTGTACAGCTGTGTGGTTTTATGTTTGTGAGTGTGTACGACTGCGTGGTTTTATGTTTGTGAGTGTGTACGACTGCGTGGTTTTATGTTTGTGAGTGTGTACGACTGTGTGGTTTTATGTTTGTGAGTGTGTACGACTGTGTGGTTTTATGTTTGTGAGTGTGTACGACTGTGTGGTTTTATGTTTGTGAGTGTGTATAACTGCGTGGTTTTATGTTTGTGAGTGTGTACGACTGTGTGGTTTTATGTTTGTGAGTGTGTACAACTGTGTGGTTTTATGTTTGTGAGTGTGTACGACTGTGTGGTTTTATGTTTGTGAGTGTGTATAACTGCGTGGTTTTATGTTTGCGAGTGTGAACAACTGCGTGGTTTTATAATTGGGAGTGTGTACGACTGTGTGGTTTTATGTTTTTGAGTGTGTATAACTGTGTGGTTTCATGTTTGTGAGTGTGTACGACTGTGTGGTTTTATGTTTGTGAGTGTGTATAACTGTGTGGTTTCATGTTTTTGAGTGTGTATAACTGTGTGGTTTCATGTTTGTGAGTGTGTATAACTGTGTGGTTTCATGTTTGTGAGTGTGTACGACTGTGTGGTTTTATGTTTATGAGTGTGTACAACTGTGTGGTTTTATGTTTGCGAATGTGTATGACTGTGTGGTTTTATGTTTGTGAGTGTGTACGACTGTATGGTTTTATGTTTGCGAATGTGTACGACTGTGTGGATTTATGTTTGTGAGTGTGTACGACTGTATGGTTTTATGTTTGCGAATGTGTACGACTGTGTGGTTTTATGTTTGTGAGTGTGTATGACTGTGTGGTTTTATGTTTGCGAATGTGTACGACTGTGTGGATTTATGTTTGCGAATGTGTACGACTGTGTGGTTTTATGTTTGTGAGTGTGTACGACTGTGTGGTTTTCTTGCGAGTGTGTATGACTGCTTAGGTTTATGTTTGAGAGTTGGTACAACTGTGTGGATTTATGTTTGTGAGTGTGTACGACTGTGTGGATTTATGTTTGTGAGTGTGTACGACTGTGTGGTTTTATGTTTGTGAGTGTGTACGACTGTGTCGTTTTCTTGGGAGTGTGTATGACTGCTTAGTTATATGTTTGCGAGTTGGTATGACTGTGTGGTTTTATGTTTGCAAGTGTGAAAGACTGCATGTTTTTATGTTTGCGAATGAGTACGACTGCATGGTTATATGTTTGTGAGTGTGAAAGACTGCTTGGTGTTATGTTTGCCAGTGTGGTAAATTTTAATAAAATAAGTTATGTCATGGTAACTTTAGAGGCAAATAGTTATGTCATTGTAATGCTTTAAGCAAACTATTTTTTAATGGTGAATTTTTGAGCAAACTGGGAAATCAAGTTTGTTTAGTGATTAAATGCTTATGAAATGAGTACGGTAACCGTCATTGTTAAGAATGTGAGGAAAAATATTTTTTTTATGAAAATAATAATTTTATTAACTGGAGAGATCATAAAGTCTATTCCATAATTAAAATAGAAAGAAATAGTGGATGTTTGTTGCATTTTGGTAAAATTCCAAAAGTGATTTCACTGATAAAAGAAAAAAATGTTTTCAGGTGTGAAAACATAATTTTCTTCGATCACAAGTAAAATAAAAAATTATCTTACACCAAAGTCAACAAATTTTCAGTTTGATATAAATAACAGTTTGTTTCTTATTTTGTAGGCGATGACATGGAATCACTTCTATTTCACTTCATGGATGAATGGCTTTTCGCATTCTGTGCTGAACCCTACTTTATCGCCAGGGTATTGCATTTTAAAGCTGCACTCTCACAGATATACCATTTTTACAACTTTTTTTGTTTTTTATCATGGAAGGGATCATGTTTTTTTAATATAAAGTACATATGTATTTCAAGAAAACAATATATCAATACTAAATGGTTTGCGTTGAAACTCTTACGTTTGTGGCATTCTGGAAGTCACTACGTAACGAAGTGGCGTTACAAAAGCGGTAACGTCTGGCTAAAACTGCAATGTAACGTCAGATGTAGCCTTTGCACGACCATTACCATGTCGATGTTGAGCATTTCCATTCATTTGTTAACGATTCCACATCCTGTAAACTACACTTTGTGGCACATTCAGGTGTTCTGCCACAGTCCTCTGAGATAACCCTGCCTCCAGCATTTCAATGCCAACATGCATTTCGTTTTGGCATTTTGACCACAATGTGGTAAATTGTCCGGGAAAAATCGAATACACGATGCGAAAAACAAGAAATGACCACATGTTTAAGTTGTTACATGTATGCCAAAACGCCTTATTTCGTGGTTATGCAGTTTTCTGTGCTGCCCGTGGACGCGCTGGTAGCAATACAATCAAAATCATCAAAAATTCTAGAGGCATGAAGGGATAAAACTAATTCTTTGAAATTAAATAAGCATGCTTATTTGGTTAAGTTTTTACAAATAACTAATCAAGTGATCCTTATCAAATTTTGAGAACAGGTAGAGATTGCTGACAAAAAATCAGATTGTAGATTTTTATATTTCCGTTTGAAAATTAATGTTTTATGGTTTAAACCGTTACTAACGGTTTAAGAAAAAGCATAAAACATCAATTTTTGAACTTATATATAAAGGCCTTCGATCTATTTTGTGTCAGCAGTCTAATATAACTGGTTTCAAAGGATTTCGCAAAAATTGGCTCGTTCCAAGAAATTTTAAAAAAAAAGTTGTCAAACATTCAACCTGTGAGGGTGCAGCTTTAACAACAAATACTTGTTCATACCTAGACATTTTAAATAATTGAAGCCTGTTGAAATCATTTAATATTTTAAAATATATTTAAATTTATTTTCTGCTGAACGTTACTTTATGACAAGGGTAAAGCTGACTTGACTAAAACTAACAAATACAATCATGTAATTTTTAATTTTTAATGATTAGTGGTTATGTTATTGTTGATCTTGTATTCTTTGAATACTGTTTATGATTTTAAAATTATGATATAATAGTCAAAACGATCAAGTCTTTATAAACAATCAAGTCTATATACATTGTAGAATTTAATGTATTTTAATATGTGAAACATTTAATATAGTATCGGGTTATAACCATGTTAAGTATGAGCTCTTAGTGTTTTAAAAGCTCAAAAGCTTTTTATTCAGGTTAACATTTAATTTATCTGGAGAAATGCACATTATTATCTTGTTATTATACATCAAGGAACAGCATTTTTTTTTCATTTCAGAAAATTGAAATTACAGAGATGGATTTGGAAAACTTTAAAATCAAGTCTAAAGGGTAAGTAAACTTTTCAGAAATATTTGGTTCACTATCATCAGCCAATGGAACAAAACTTGAATAAGTTGTCCACGAGTTATCTTTAGGCAATTTGGAAATATGTGCTTCACTATCAGCAGCCAATGGAACAAAACTTGGATAAGTTGTCCACAAATTATCTTTAGGCAAGTTTGCACATTGAAATGATTTGATTGGTTAATATTTTCTTTTCGATAAATATTGACCAATCAATAACTATGCTGGCTAACTCTTCCCTTTTATGACAAGTTTTGTAACTCAAGCTTAAATTTTATAAGATTGATGGCACTTTATAATCAGAAAAAATCAGTAAATGATCAATTAACCTAATATCAGAACATGGACAGTTTTCAAAGGATTTGTTTTGGACTTAAAGATGCTCCCAGATAAGATTTACCACAGTAAATGATATTGTTTTAATATTCCAAAAAGAATAAATACATGTCGAAAACAATGGCACTTTTGAACGTGTGTTTTTAGCTCGACTATTCGAAGAATATGGAGAGCTATACTACTCACCCAAGCGTCGGCGTTGGCGTCACCCCTTGGTTAAGGTTTTGCGTGCAAGCACACATAGGATAATATCTCAGCAACTACTTGAGGTATTGCATTGAGACTTTATACAATGGTACTCAACCATCCAACCTACTTAATTAACCAAGTTTGATAACTCTACTTTGCATTTAATGCCAATAATAGGCCTTTATTATTTGACTTAGAAATTCTGGTTAAGGTTTTGTGTGCAAGCACACATAGGTTAATATCTCTGCAACTACTTGTGGTATTGCATTGAGACTTGATACAATGGTACTCAACCATCCAACCTTATTAATTAACCAAGTTAGATAATCTACTTTGCATTTAATGCAAATAATTGCCCTTTACCGTATTATTCAACTTTGTAATTCTGGTTAAGGTTTTGTGTGCAAGCACACATTATTTTAATATCAAAGCAACTAGGTACTTGATGTATTGCATTGAGACTCGATACAATGGTACTCAACCATCCAACCTACTTAATTAACCATGTAAGATAACTCTAGTTTCATTTAATGCAAATAATTGCCCTTTATTATTCGACATAAAAATTATGGTTAAGGTTTTGGGTGTAAGCACACAATAGGTTATTTTCTAAGAAACTACTCGATGTATTGAATTGAGACTTTATAGAATGGTATTCAACCACTCAATGTAATTGAATAACCAAGATATATAACTGTATTTTGCAAATATTTGCCCTTTATTATTAGACTTAAAAAATTTGGTTGAAATTTTCCATGTAACCACATTTATGTTACTATCTCAGCACATCATGAATTGCATTGAAATCTAATCTAACAGTGATCCATGCAAGTTTCGCCAAAACTTTTCAATCCTTACACTGAAAAGCGGCGGAATAGTCGAGCGCGCTGTCTCTGTGACAGCTCTTGTTTATGACAAAAGTGCTATATAAATGGGGTATAATAATAATGGCTGTTATGAAGGATACCGAGTTTAACTTGGAAGAAATTAGCATAAACACGGTATTTCTACCTTATGAGACTATGGTTGACCACTGTAAATCTTTTAGCAATCACCAATCATTTAATATTTTTGCGCTTCCTGCTATTAAATACACGGTTACAATCTTGTTATCAGAAATTATTTTTTTCCATAAATGCATTATTTAGTAGGTAGATCAAGTTTTATCAATCAAAATTGATGTTTGTTTTACATGTGTATGTACTGATTTTGAATAAGAGTGTCCCTTTAACAATCAATATAGTTCTGCCAATGTGAACATGTGTGTAGTACAAGGATCATATCCCTGTGACCCATTATTACCATATTGCCTTTCTTGATTACAAAAAGAAAATGCTTCAGCACAAAATGATGAAATAAAGAAATGTTTGATTCATGTACATTACTAGAACGATAACTCTGTGATCCACTTTTCCATTATTGTCACCCTAATTGTCTCCCTTGAAATAAAGAGTTTTAGCCAATTAACTTACTTAAAGTTAGAACTGTATGTCTTCTGTTTTAATTGAAACTATATAATTCAATGCTCCAGCCAGGATTTGAAAAGGACAGGGTGCTAGGTCAGAAAGGGTCCTTTTGATGCGCATTAAACAAATCTTAATGGGGCACTTGCAAGGTCAATTTTCAATGCATATTATGTGTATTTTGTTACTACTTTCAATACTAATAGTTTGTTATGAATACCTCAGGTGTTATCTTAACTCAAGTGTCAAAATTATGTATATTTATTATTCTCATACTTTATACTGAAAATTATTTTTATCAATTTAAAAAAAAAAAACCGAAATAAAGTTCACAATCATCAACGATGGCTCTGTTAAACAAAAGGACACAGGGTAAATATTTAAAAGGAAACAGAGTGCCAAAAAAGGGCAGCAGGGTGCTGGAAAAGGGCAGCAGGTTGCTCCCCCTGCTATTTATTCCTAGCTGTAGCACTCCTTATAATAAGATTACAAATATATACTATACATATTTGTCTAACATATTAAGATAATAATAATTCCAGTTTACAGCATGATTCAATGTGCCCTTTTTATACGCCCGAAGGGTCGTATTATGTTATGGCCTCCATCGTCTGTCCGTCTGTCTGTCCGTCCGTTAGCAATTCCGTGTCCGGGCCATAACTTGGTAACTAATAAAGCGATTTTCAAATAACTTTATACAAATCATCACTACATTAAAAGGATGTGTCGCGCGCAATTTCCAGGTCCATACCTCAAAGACTAGAATCACCATGGGGGTGCGTTAGCAAATCCGTGTCCGGGCCACAACTTGGTCACTAATAAAGTCATTTTCAAATAACTTTATACAAAGCATCATTACATTAAAAGGATGTGTCGCGCGCAATTTCCAGGTCCATACCTCAAACACTAGAATCACCATGGGGGGGGGGGACTTTAGCAATTCCATGTCCAGGCCATAACTGGGTTACTACTAAAGAAATTTTCAAATAAATCATCTCTACATTAAAAGGATTTGTCAAGCATGCTTTCCAGGTCCGTACCTCAAAGGCTAATTTCACTGGGGGGGGCGTTAGCAATTCCGCGTCCAGGCCATAACTTGGTAACTAATAAAGCGATTTTCAAATAACTTTATACAAATCATCACTACATTAAAAGGATGTGTCGCGCGCAATTTCCAGGTCCATACCTCAAAGACTAGAATCACCATGGGGGGGACGTTAGCAATTCCATGTCCAGGCCATAACTGGGTTACAACTAAAGCAATTTTCAAATAACTTTATACAAATCATCTCTACATTAAAAGAATTTGTCAAGCATGCTTTCCAGGTCCGTACCTCAAAGGCTAATTTCACTGGGGGGTGTTAGCAATTCCGTGTCCAGGCCACAACTTTGTGTTATTACTAATAAAGGAATTTTTAGAAAACGTGTCCTAGCCACAACTTTGTAACCGGGTAATTTAGGAGATATGTACCAACCATATTTGTATGCTGATTTTATAAAAATATTTCATTTCATAAAATCTGATTCCATATTAGTACATTCTTCATTGCACTACTTACCAGTATGTATGTTGTTTTACAATTATTCTATGTTGTAAAAAAATACTGTTGAACAAAGGTTTTTATTAGCACTGCTAACTTAAGTATCCTTAAACTTTCAATATTGGAAGTTTAAGCCTTTGTTGTAAACACTTCACACCTAGTAAGCAGTATACTAGCATAACCTAAATGTTTATTAAAGACCTCAAGCCGAATCTTCTTCGGGCGTATAATGCTCCGTTTCGCGGTGCTCTTGTTTCCCTTAGCACCCTGTCCCTCTTCTGCAGCAACCTGTCCCTCTTCTGCAGCAACCTGTCCATCTTCTGCAACACCCTGTCCTTCTTCTGCAGCAACCTGTCCCTCTTCTGCAGCACCTTGTCCCTCTTTTGTAGCAACCTGTCCCTCTTCTGCAGCAACCTGTCCCTCTTCTGCAGCAACCTGTCCCTCTTCTGCAGCAACCTGTCCTTCTTCTGCAGCATCCTGTCCCTCTCCTGCAGCACCTTGTCCCTCTTATGCAGCAACCTGTCCCTCTTCTGCAGCAACCTGTCCATCTTCTGCAGCACCCTGTCCTTCTTCTGCAGCAACCTGTCCCTCTTCTGCAGCAACCTGTCCCTCTTCTGCAGCACCATGTCCCTCTTCTGCAGCAACCTGTCCTTCTGCAGCACCCTGGCCCTCTTCTGCACCACCCTGTCCCTCTTCTGCAGCACCCTGTCCCTTTTCTGCAGCACCCTGTCCTTCTTCTGCAGCACCCTGTCCTTCTGCAGCACCCTGGCCCTCTTCTGCAGCACCCTGGCCCTCTTCTGCAGCACCCTGGCCCTTTTCTGCAGCACCCTGTCCCTGTTCTGCAGCCCACTGTCCCTGTTCTGCAGCATCCTGTCCCTCTTCTGCAGCAACCAATCCCGCAGCACCCGGTCCTTTTTTTAAACAAAGCGAAAACCATAAAGATAAGATTGAAACTTTAAGGGAATATCATAAAAAAGGATGTGCTGATTTTCTTTTTTCCTACTTTGGTCGTGAAAAACTCCCATAATTTTTTATAATTTTTGACAAGAACGCTTTCTACATTTATATGGGCAGCACTGGAAAGCCTGCAAGAACTTGTTTCACAGATGTTAAATAAATCAGTATAGAACAAAACCTAACATTAGTGAAAACAATAACTTGAAAACATTTTTATTTTAAATATTAAAAAAGTAAACTGGTCGCTTATGATTGTTTTTGTTTTGTTGTTAGTATTTACACTCCATTTTATTTTAAATTTGCAGCCATTAGAGCCCTGAACAGAGTTTCTGCAAAGCCACCTTTGCCTCTGTGTCTTTGTGCCCGCTCCCTTTGACTGCTATTTTGGGCCTATCATGGCCCCCTTACCCCTCGTCGAAGTGGTTTCAGCCCTTCAACGGCCCGGTCAATCACATTCCGTCACTCCAGCACACCACAGGCTTTATACCTATTCATTAAAAGATGCTTTATTAAACAATGATTCATGTACTGGTTTTGTGCTTTCAGATATGGTGAGGAGTTTGACTTAGAAAAGCATCCACAAGGCACTGAAGTAAAGGCAATCACATACTCCAACATGCAGATCTACGATAACGACAAGAAACACGAGGTGTTTGTAATCATAGATATATAACCATTACGAGTCAACTTATCATCACGCGTTGGACCAGATATGTCAGATCACGTGTTTGTTCAAGCTTGTATTATATTTAAGATCACTTATTGAATTAATCAATCACTTATTGAATTAATCGTGGTATTTGCAAAATCAAACTCACTGTGTCTGAAGTGACCTATGAAAAAAATTGTTTTGAAATAAATAATATTGCTTCTTGGATTTACCCGTTGGAATAAGAGATCGTATAAAATGATTGTCGATAAGAAAGTCCTTAGATAGTGTTTTGAACGTGACACAAGTCTATAACATTGTTGATGTTTTACATTTGATATATTCATCATGACGTGGATCCGTATTAAGTAACTTCTTGAGCCTGAGTAACAGAAAACTGAATTCTTAAATGCTTCAAAATATCTATAATATAACTTATGTTGACAAAAGATGTGTGCCTGGTTGTTGAACAGATTATTTTTAATGAATACATAGCATAAAACAACACAATTAAAACATTGCTAGTCTGAGTCCCAAACTCAGACTTGGGACGTTAGTGTATCAGACCCGTTCGTTTATCATTGGTATTTGAGATAACTTAATGAAGTGAGAGGGACTCGCTCATGTTTTGGACCAAAAATTATATCCAAATTGCAGAAATATACAATTATAGAATAGACAAAGTATTTCTGGGTTTACTGGGGTGTGAACCCTTGCCAGCCAGTAAAGTCAAGAAAAAAACAACAGATGCCTTTACCACTAGGCCACCATTTACTTATTTAAAGCGATGGATATTTTGACCTTTTAACAAAGCATTGATAACATAACAGGATAATTTCTTGCCACAACGATTCACTCATAGCTGTTATTATTGCTAATGAAAATTTTGGTATTCAAAGACGATATTTAAGCAAATATGAACATTTGCTGAAGGGTTCTAGCTTTTTATATCTAAGTTTAACACTCCTGATGATTTGCCAAACTTAATTTCGTCATACAAAAAAGTGCATTTAACAAAAATATGAGCAAGTCCCTTTAATATGTTTTTTTCATTTTTATTGCCTAATATATTTGATACCAAATGTATATAAGATATTTTTTGTAAATTTTTAGTGTTATCTAATACTGATATTTAAGGCATTATAACTATGTATATATGACTATTTTCCATGTTTGATTTTTTAAATGATGCATATTGGTTTTTGACAAATAAATAATGATAATTTACTTTTTACCTTTGATGAAGGATTTATTTTAAGACCAACCTTGAAATTCAACTTGATCCAGTTATAAAAAAAACTTTCATTTTGAGCTGTCGTGATTGGGCGATTTCCGTCATACATTGTCCATCTTAAGGAGTGTGTAACCGTCATTTATGGTTTGCTGTATTTAGGGGCTCCGGACTGAGGAGGTTGGTAGCCGGTACGCAATCACTCAAAATATGACATTATTTGATAGGCCTCAAAATATTATAGTTATATTTGTTACACAGGATTCTGGTTGAACATATATAGGACATTATGTGAGTGGTCATGACTACTCTTTTGATAATTTACTGTGGTAATTGTATAAAACATTGTTATATGATACTCTTTATTGATAACAGGATGTTAAAAGTTAATGTGAAATAAGACCCTGCCTTCAACAGACTATTGCTGGACAGTACTTATAAGTAATGCACAAAGTGATGCATTTGTATCTATTTACTTTGATTGAGTTTGACCTTTTCAGTTTCTCCTACCAGGTAAGACAATTCATACTGGTTACATCAAGCCAAACCACCTTGATAACTTCGTGTTCGCCTCGTGTGCAGAAGGTGGCGGGTCCCAACCCCGGCCTCGTCAAACCGAAAGGCGTTCAAATATAGTACAAGTAACACCCTTGACGTCTTATCTCTTTATTTGACTGTTAATTGCAGTCACTTCTTTCTAATACAACTTATGGCATTTAAAATCAATAAAGTCATGATGGCTACTCGGCATGTCAAACTCACAGGCGTTTGGGCTTTGACGTGCCTGTTTTACAAAGGATTTCACATGACGTATGGTATCAGAAATCAATCTCATATCGACCATATTTCGATGAACAAGGACTTATTTAATTCATCTGCAATTGTACTGTAATCGTCAACGCACCAATGAATGTTTCTTGACCCCAGGCACTCTGCCATACCCTACCTGGTTAGCTATAGTGACCGGAGCCCCTGGCTTTACATCTATATGGGGGATAATTGACCTCCAGGCACTCTGCTCAGTCTTACCAGGTCAACAATGGTTTCTGGACTTCCGGTTCTTCATTTATAGAGGGGACTATTGACCTCCAGGTACTCTGCTCCGCCTCACCAGGTCAGCTATGGTCACCGGACTCCCGGCTTTATACATCTAGAGAGGGGATTCTTAACCTTCAGGGACTCTGCTCCGCCTCACCAGGTCAGCAATTGTCACCGGACTCCCCGGATTTACATCTTAGAGATGATTATTGACCTCCAGGCACTCTTCTCCGCCTCACCAGGTCAGCTATGGTCACCGGACTCCCCGGATTTACATCTTAGAGATGATTATTGACCTCCAGGCACTCTTCTCCGCCTCACAAGGTCAGCTATGGTCACAGGACTCCCGGCTTTACATCTATAGAGAGGACTATTGACCTCCTGGCACTCTGCTCCGCCTCACCAGGTTAGTTATGGTCACAGGACTCCCCGGCTTTACATCTATAGAGGGGATTATTGACCTTCAGGCACTCTTCTCCGCCTCACCAGGTCAGCTATGGTCACAGGACTCCCCGGCTTTACATCTATAAAGGGGACTATTGACCTCCTGGCACTCTGCTCCGCCTCACCAGGTCAGCTATGGTCACAGGACTCCCCGGCTTTACATCTATAGAGAGGACTACTGACCTCCAGGCACTCTGCTCCGCCTCACCAGGTCAGCTATGGTCACAGGACTCCCCGGCTTTACATCTTTAGAGAGGACTATTGACCTCCAGGCACTCTGCTCAGCCTCATCAGGTTAGTTATGGTCACAGGACTCCCCGGCTTTACATCTATAGAGAGGACTATTGACCTCCAGGCACTCTGCTCAGCCTCACCAGGTCAGTTATGGTCACAGGACTCCCCGGCTTTACATCTATAAAGGGGATTATTGACCTCCAGGCACTCTTCTCCGCCTCTCCAGGTCAGCTATGGTCACCGAACTTCACGGCTTTACATCTATAAAGGGGATTATTGACCTCCAGGTACTCTGCTTCGCTTCACAAGGTCAGCTTTGGTCATCGGATTACCCGACTACATATAAAGAGGGGATTATTGACCTCCAGGTACTCTGCTCTGCATAACCAGGTCAGGTATGGTCACTGAACTCCACGGCTTTACATCTATAGTGGGGATTGTTGACCTGCAGGCACTCTGCTCCGTCTCACCATGTCAGTTATGGTCACCTGATTCCCCAGCTTAACATCTATAGAGAGGATTATTGACCTCCAGGCTCTCTGCTCTGCCTCACCAGGTCAGCTATGGTCACCGGACTCCCGGCTTTACATCTATGGAGATTATTGACCTCCAGTCACTCTGCTCCGCCTCACCAGGTCTGCTATGGTCACTAGACTCCCGGCTTTACATCTATGGAGGCCATTATTGACCTCCAGGCACTCTGCTCCGCCTTTCCATGTCAGCTATTTTCACCGGACTCTTCGGCTTGACATCTATAGAGGTGATTACTGACCTACTGACACTGCCCAATATTACCAGGTCAGCTCTTCTCACTGGACTCCCCGGCCGGCTTTACATCTATAGAGGCGATTATTGACCTCCGGGCATTCTGGCCAATCTCACCAGGTCAGCTATGGTCACTGTGTTTAGATTTATAATTAAATCGATTGCTGGGTTTGATACAGTGATACGAATAATTTCAATCAATTGAATATCGCTGACATGTACAGAAGAAGTTTAACATTCAGTATGCAATAACCAGTGTCATGAGAGAGCTTATCATGTACATGCAATCATTATAAACATAGGAAAAGTTCAAAAGCAATTACTGGAGGCGAAACTATTATCACAAAAATAATGTAAAGTACCGACATCAGTTTTTTAACTGTTCTTTTACTTCTTTAATCAAAAAACAAACAGCAGGCGCGCCTCCAGGATTCGACGTTAAAGGGGGCGTAACTAGGGAGCGTAGCCTTATGACTTGTGCCCCTTTCTCAGAAACAAAATTTATTTTGTTTAATTAAAGTATTGGTTGGGGGGGGGGGGTGTTGAAGAAAATTTTATCACTTTCTTTTCTGAAATGGTGCCTTCTGGGCGTATTTTATGACATTTCTCCTATATTGAAATACAAAGATAACTTGGACAATTAGATGGTGGGGGGGGGGGGGGGGGCACGCACCTGGTGCATCCCACCTGGATCCGCTAGTGAAAATCTATGATAGTGCACAAACTGGACCTTTGTTGTTTTCATATTTTGCTCGGTGAAAAATAGAACATTTTAGACCTTGAGTAATTCGGATCAAATTCCGTTCATGAAGATATGCCATTATGTTATCCTGCACGATCAGGTATTGAACTGTTTTAAAACAAGTGCAGAATGTGATCATTTCTATGTTATTTTATTTTCAATCTCTGCGCCTTTGTATTTGTCTGTTTATTCATTTTCGACAAAAACCTGAAGACACATTTGTAAAATACACTTTTGTCCCTATTTATATTCCTGTTTTTCATTTTAAAGCGTGATGTTTAAAATATTTCCAATGTACTGAAGATTTAAATAGTGTGAATCTTCGTAACACAAAATTGTTTGATATGTAAAACCTTCCGCATCTATGCATATTTTAGCTGCCTGCAAACAATGTACATATGTTTTTTGTTCATTTCTGTCATTTCTTTTGTCTATAATTTATGTTCAATATGTTGTACTGTCGAATAAATAATAATAATAAAAATAATAATAATATGATAATAGTAATAATAATTATAATAATGCTGATGATGTTGGTGATGATGATGATAATAATAATAATACAAAAAGTAAATAATAATAATAATAATAATAATAATAATAAAAAAATAGTACTAGTTATAATATTATTTATAATAATAATAATATTAATAATAATAATCATATTAAAAATAATACTAATAATTATAATAATAATAATAATAATAATAATAATAATAATAATAATAATAATAATAATAATAATAATAACAATAATAATAATAATAATAATAATAATAATAACAATAATAATAATAATAATAATAATAACAATAATAATAATAATAATAATAATAATAATAATAATAATATGCATTTCCACTAACACCGCTATTACAATTCCAATGCCGCTTCCAATAGACCTACCTCTTCTTCAACCACTACAACCACCACTCTTCAACCATTTCCACTACCACCACCATTACCCCCACCACTAAAACTTTGATACCGCTGAAACCCCCCCCCAAAACACTACCACTACAACTCTTCTACCGCTGCCACCTCCCCAAAACCAACTACTACTTCTTCTCTGCTATCGCAACCTATTACCAGTGTAACAACCGCTGCCACAACCACCGACACCACTTCAAACTCAGCATTCGCTGCCAAAAGAGCTGCCACTAGCATACTGCTACTGCCGCCACTTCCACCTCTGCTACCACTGCCACTATCAACACCACTAACCTTCTGTTACCGCTGCAACTATCAACACCACTACAACTCAACTACCGTTGCCACTATCACCAGCATTACAGCTCCACTTCCGTGGCCACTATCAACCCCACTACCACTCAGCTACCTTTGCCATTACCACCACTACCGCTGCAACTATCAACACCACTACCTCTGCCACTATCAACACCACTACCTCTGCCACTATCAACACCACTACCTCTGCCACTATCAACACCACTACCTCTGCCACTATCAACACCACTACCTCTGCCACTATCAACACCACTACCTCTGCCACTATCAACACCACTACCTCTGCCACTATCAACACCACTACAACTCAACTACCGTTGCCACTATCACCAGCATTACAGCTCCACTTCCGTGGCCACTATCAACACCACTTCCACTCTGTTACCAATGCCACTATCAACCCCACTACCACTCAGCTACCTTTGCCATTACCACCACTACCGCTGCAACTATCAACACCACTACCTCTGCCACTATCAACATCAAAACCACTTAGCTACCACTAACAATATCAACCCCATTACCACTCCGCTACCGCTGCCACTATCAACTCAACAGACACTCTGCTACCACTGCCACTATCAACACCACAACCACTCCGCTACCACTGCCGATGTCAACACCACAGACACTCAGCTACCGCTGCCACTATCAACACCACAACCACTCCGCTACCACTGCCGATATCAACACCACTACCACTCTCCTACCACTGCCACTATCAACACCACTACCACTCTGCTACCACTGCCACTATCAACACCACTACAACTCTGCTACCACTGCCTCTTTCAACCCCACTACCATTCAGCTACCACTGCCACTATCAACACAACTACCATTCTCCTACCACTGCCACTATCAACACCACTACCACTCAGCTACCGCTGCCACTATCAACACCACTACCACTCTCCTACCACTGCCACTATCAACACCACTACCACTCTCCTACCACTGCCACTATCAACACCACTACCACAGCCACTATCAACATCACTACCACTCTCCTACCACTGCCACTATCAACACCACTACCACTGCCACTATCAACACCACTACCACTCAGCTACCGCTGCCACTCTCAACACCACTACAACTCTCCTACCACTGCCACTATCAACATCACTACCACAGCCACTATCAACACCTCTACCACTCTCTTACCACTGTCACTATCAACACCACTACCACTCCGCTTCCACTGACACTATCAACACCACTACCACTCCGCTACCACTGCCACTATCAACACCACTACCGCTGCCACTATCAACACCACTACCACTGACACTATCAACACCACTACCTCTCACCTACCACTGCCACTATCAACACCACTACCACTCACATACCACTGCCACTATCAACACCACTACCACAACCACTATCAACACCTCTACCGCTCTCCTACCACTGTCACTATCAACACCACTACCACTCCGCTTCCACTGACACTATCAACACCACTACCACTCCGCTACCACTGCCACTATCAACACCACTACCGCTGTCACTATCAACACCACTACCACTGTCACTTTCAACACCACTAGCACTCTGCTACCACTGACACTATCAACATCACAGCCACTCAGCTACCGCTGACACTATCAACATCACTATCACTCTCCTACCACTGCCACTATCAACACCACTACCACTCAGCTACCGCTGCCACTATCAACACCACTACCACTCAGCTACCGCTGCCACTATCAACACCACTACCACTGCCACTATCAACACCACTAGCACTCTGCAACCACTGCCACTATCAACACCACTACCACTCAGCTACCGCTGCCACTATCAACACCACTACCACTGCCACTATCAACACCACTACCACTCAGCTACCGCTGTCACTATCAACACCACTACCACTCAGCTACCGCTGCCACTATCAACACCACTACCACTGCCACTATCAACACCACTAGCACTCTGCTACCACTGCCACTATCAACACCACTACCACTCAGCTACCACTGCCACTATCAACATCACTACCACTCAGCTACCGCTGCCACTATCAACACCCCTACCACTCTGCTACCACTACCACTATCACCACCACTACCACTCAGCTACCACCGCCACTATCAACACCACTACCACTCAGCTACCACTGCCACTATCAACACCACTACCACTCAGCTATCACTGTCATTATCAACACCACTACCATTGACACTATCAACACCACTACCCCTCTGCTACCACTGCCACTATCAACACCACTACAACTCAGCTACCGCTGCCACTATCAACACCACTACCACTCTGCTACCGCTGCCACTATCAACACCACTACAACTCTGCTGTCACTGCCACTATCAACACCACTACCACTCAGCTACCGCTGCCACTATCAACACGGCTACCTCTCAGCTACCACTGCCACTATCAACACCACTACCACTCTGCTACCACTGCCACTATCAACACCACTACCACTCAGCTACCGCTGCCACTATCAACACCACTACCACTCTGCTACCACTGCCACTATCAACACCACTACAACTCTTCTACCGCTGCCACCTCCCCAAAACCAACTACTACTTCTTCTCTGCTATCGCAAACTATTACCAGTGTAACAACCGCTGCCACAACCACCGACACCACTTCAAACTCAGCATTTGCTGCCAAAAGAGCTGCCACTAGCATACTGCTACTGCCGCCACTTCCACCTCTGCTACCACTGCCACTATCAACACCACTAACCTTCTGTTACCGCTGCAACTATCAACACCACTACAACTCAACTACCGTTGCCACTATCACCAGCATTACAGCTCCACTTCCGTGGCCACTATCAACACCACTGCCACTCTGTTACCACTGCCACTATCAACCCCACTACCACTCAGCTACCTTTGCCATTGCCACCACTACCGCTGCAACTATCAACACCACTACCTCTGCCACTATCAACACCACTACCTCTGCCACTATCAACACCACTACCTCTGCCACTATCAACACCACTACCTCTGCCACTATCAACACCACTACCTCTGCCACTATCAACACCACTACCTCTGCCACTATCAACACCACTACCTCTGCCACTATCAACACCACTACCTCTGCCACTATCAACACCACTAACATTCTGTTGCCGCTGCAACTATCAACACCACTACAACTCAACTACCGTTGCCACTATCACCAGCATTACAGCTCCACTTCCGTGGCCACTATCAACACCACTTCCACTCTGTTACCACTGCCACTATCAACCCCACTACCACTCAGCTACCTCTGCCACTATCAACATCAAAACCACTCAGCTACCACTAACAATATCAACACCATTACCACTCCGCTACCGCTGCCACTATCAACTCCACAGACACTCTGCTACCACTGCCACTATCAACACCACAACCACTCCGCTGCCACTGCCGATATCAACACCACAGACACTCAGCTACCGCTGCCACTATCAACACCACAACCACTCCGCTACCACTGCCGATATCAACACCACTACCACTACCACTCTGCTACCACTGCCACTATCAACACCACCACTACCATTCAGCTACCACTGCCACTATCAACACCACTACCACTCTGCTACCACTGCCACTATCAACACCACTACAACTCTGCTACCACTGCCACTTTCAACACCAATACCATTCAGCTATCACTGCCACAATCAACACAACTACCATTCATCTACCACTGCCACTATCAACACCACAACCACTCAGCTACCGCTGCCACTATCAACACCACTACCACTCTCCTACCACTGCCACTATCAACACCACTACCACAGCCACTATCAACACCTCTACCACTCTCCTACCACTGTCACTATCAACACCACTACCACTCCGCTTCCACTGGCACTATCAACACCACTACCACTCCGCTACCACTGCCACTATCAACACCACTACCGCTGCCACTATCAACACCACTACCACTGACACTATCGACACCACTACCACTCACCTACCACTGCCACTATCAACACCACTTCCACTCTGCTACCACTGTCACTTTCAACACCACTAGCATTCTGCTACCACTGACACTATCAACATCACAACCACTCAGCTACCGCTGCCACTATCAACACCACTACCACTCAGCTACCGCTGCCACTATCAACATCACTATCACTCTCCTACCACTGCCACTATCAACACCACAACCACTCCGCTGCCACTGCCACTATCAACTCCACAGACACTCTGCTACCGCTGCCACTATCAACACCACAACCACTCCGCTACCACTGCCGATATCAACACCACTACCACTACCACTCTGCTACCACTGCCACTATCAACACCACTACCATTCAGCTACCACTGCCACTATCAACACCACTACCACTCTGCTACCACTGCCACTATCAACACCACTACAACTCTGCTACCACTGCCTCTTTCAACACCACTACCATTCAGCTATCACTGCCACAATCAACACAACTACCATTCATCTACCACTGCCACTATCAACACCACTACCACTCAGCTTCCGCTGCCACTATCAACACCACTACCACTCTCCTACCACTGTCACTATCAACACCACTACCACAGCCACTATCAACACCTCTACCACTCTCCTACCACTGTCACTATCAACACCACTACCACTCCGCTTCCACTGGCACTATCAACACCACTACCACTCCGCTACCACTGCCACTATCAACACCACTACCGCTGCCACTATCAACACCACTACCTCTGACACTATCAACACCACTACCACTCACCTACCACTGCCACTATCAACACCACTTCCACTCTGCTACCACTGTCACTTTCAACACCACTAGCATTCTGCTACCACTGACACTATCAACATCACAACCACTCAGCTACCGCTGCCACTATCAACACCACTACCACTCTGCTACCACTGCCACTATCAACACCACTAACACTCTGCTACTACTGACACTATCAACATCACAACCATTCAGCTACCGCTGCCACTATCAACATCACTATCACTCTCCTACCACTGCCACTATCAACACCACTACCACTCAGCTACCGCTGCCACTATCAACACCACTACCACTCAGCTACCGCTGCCACTATCAACACCACTACCACTGCCACTATCAACACCACTAGCACTCTGCTACCACTGACACTATCAACATCACAACCACTCAGCTACCGCTGCCACTATCAACACCACTACCACTCTGCTACCACTGCCACTATCAACACCACTAACACTCTGCTATCACTGACACTATCAACATCACAACCACTCAGCTACCGCTGCCACTATCAACACCACTATCACTCTGCTACCACTGCCACTATCAACACCACTACCACTCAGCTACCACTGCCACTATCAACACCACTACCACTCTGCTACCACTGCCACTATCAACATCACAACCACTCAGCTACCGCTGCCACTATCAACACCACTACCTGTGCCACTATCAACACCACTACCACTCAGCTACCGCTGCCACTATCAACACCACTTCCACTCAGCTACCGCTGCCACTATCAACACCACTACCACTCCGCTACCACTGCCACTATCACAACCACTACCACTCAGCTTCCACTGACACTATCAACACCACTACCGCTGCCACTATCAACACCACTACCACTGGCACTATCAACACCACTAACACTCCGCTACCACTGCCGCTATCAACACCACTACCGCTCTTTTACCACTGCCACTATCAACACCACTACCACTGCCGGTTTGATACCATTTGATATACTAGTTGTGGGGCGGGGGGGGGGTACAATTCTGGCCTGTTATCATTCGACCGCGATTGAAATTTTCAAAGGCAACAATAAATAAATCCGCTATTCACGACGTTTGTCTTATAAACAAAAACAAGTACTTTAATATAGACACAAAACACCTTTATCTACTTTTGCCAAGGGTTTGGAGTTCAGCCTATTTGAAAGCCTGTGTGGGTGATTAACTATTGCGTATTTGGTTCGCAAATCTCCCTCAGAGAATCAAAATGGTGACATTAAGTCTGAATGGGCTCTTTTTGAAGACAAAACAAAAGACTTGCTTTGTGCTTCGCTTAATTTTTAGTTATATATCTTTGTTATTTTATATTTTTTTTATAAATCATTCTTATACAATCAGGTTTCCATTGTCAGACACAAAGTCAAAGTGTGAACGAGTCACTTCACCAGAACAATAGTCTGAGATAAACTGACAATAGTTAAAAAGAATATAATACACAGCAGGTCATTCTAGTTTTCGCTGAGACCGAGGACATTTAGTAGCAATATAACAATGTATAACGCAACTCTGCAGAAATTTAAATATACATGATATTTTTTGGACTGAAATGTATAGTTTATTATAAATCAACATGATTTTCAATACATACATGCTCAATAGCCAATGCAAAATTCAAGTTTGGAATAACTTAATACATCTTATATGATCGAAAAAAGTATCATACATAAATCATACAAAGCAAAATGCTATGGAAAGCATGTATCAATACATGTTATCATTGTAACAGTTTAAAGCCAAAAATAATTATATATACATAACATAATTAAAATATCTATAATTTATACAGATATAAAAATATAGATTAGAGCTGCACTCTCACAGATTGGCCATTTTGAAAAAAAATGTTTTGGAATGTGCCAAAATTTTGCGTAAATGTTTAAAAAACGGTGATATCAGACTGCCAGTAAAAATCAGATCGCAGTTTTTAACATTTACGCTTGAAAATTGATGTTTTATGGATAAAAGCGTTACTAACGTTTTAAGCAAATGAAAAATTCGTCAGTGTCCAAACATTTGAGATATATTCTACTGTGTGTTATGCTATATAACTATTTTGAAAACAGTGTTGCAAAAAGCAGCTGATTCTGAAACAAAACAAATGAAAAAAAAATCAAATCGGTCAACCTGCAGCTTTTAATACATGAAATAAAAGTTAGGCCGCATCAATAGTTTTATTTTCTGACTAGTTTCAGCAACGTTATGGCTCATGACTTGGTATATGTCATTTATAAGTTTATCATTTACTTTTCAAAAAAGGAATAACTTGCATGCGACAATTAGGGTCGCCTACAGTTGTGGTGATTTACAATATCCGTCCCAATTGGATCTAAGATTAATGTAGCTCATTGTAATGTTTGATTTAAATAACTAACATGTAATTTTAATACATTCATTGAGGTTTGCCATATTATTGACTATATCTGCTATTGGACTCTAGAACTTATTAGTTTTCAACGAGGGTCAACTTTTCACGCGACGAAGGAACATGCATTAACGACGGGGTCCGTCTTCAACGTTCAAAATTGAATACAAGAAACACCACAATTCCACGTAACCAGGTTTTCAATAATTGAGGTCTTCAGCATATGCTGTGAGAATTATATTTAGGCTGATTTGATAAGTGGCGTGTGTTT
Source organism: Mya arenaria (assembly GCF_026914265.1). Classification (NCBI taxonomy): domain Eukaryota; kingdom Metazoa; phylum Mollusca; class Bivalvia; order Myida; family Myidae; genus Mya; species Mya arenaria. Next base: position 72,655,564 of record NC_069131.1, read on the forward strand.
TTAACCCAATCACTTGAAAGGTCTCCACAATAATATCTTCCTACATATCAAGTTTGTTGACAATACGTTTACCATAAACAAAGATGTTGAGTTTCAGTCGTTTTTGTTCTATTTTTAGTAACAGTGACCTTGACCTTGACCCTAGGGACCAAAGCGAAATCCCATTTTTTCCATTATACCAAAAAAAGCTCACAATATGTTAACCATAACTTTAGTTATTCAATACAAACAATTTTCTCCATCTTTAGTAACTGTGACCTTGACACTTGGGGCTCCAAACGCAATCCAAAAAGGTCTACCAAACCAACCCTTCCTATGTACCAAGTTTGGTCACCATATGTCTACCATAACTGAAGTTATTCAATACAAACTATATTTCTAGTTTAGTAAAAGTGACCTCGAACTTGACCCTAAGGGCCTAAAACGCAAGTATATGAAAGGTCTGCATACACTCTTCCTATACACAAATATTGTTCACAATATATCAACCCCAAAGGGTTTTCTATTTTAAGTAACAGTGACATTTCACCTCACATACGCATAAAACCCCTCCTACATTCCAAGTTTGGTCATACTATTTCAACCCTAACAAAAGGTATTCCATAAGATAGGTGATGTTGACACAGCAATAGTCCGGCGTCCGCCCGCCAGCCCAATCAACGACTTTCTTTATTCTTATAATTAGGTTGCACTTTATGTAAACCTGTTTAAATAAATTCCTACCCACCTACCGAAATTATGGTAAGGGGAACCTCAAACACACATTATTTTAATTGTGGCCCTGCATTAGCATTTTATGGTTTACCCGGTATACCGACTTTATCATTTAGAAAACCAAATATGAACGATTCCAAAGTATTTCTTATGAATTTCGTAAATGCACTATTTTTGTCAAAAACTTCGGTAATACATTAATGATGTTATGGAAGGATATTTCATGGAAATCGGTTTCTGTGAAATCGTTCGAGGTCAGTCATTTATATTTTCGATCCTTTGTAAGTTGAGACTTCATGGAATCGTAAATATATATAAAGACTTATAAGACTATACTCCTTTGTAACGGCTATCATGGAATGTTATTTGTAAGTAATGCGGTTAATTTGCTAAGTGATTATGTGATTATATGACATTATGGAATGTGTAAATGCAATACAATATCCAACACATTGCGTACCCTTTGAAAAATAGTCAATTGAGCAAACCGTAAGACAATCCTGATTTATAGATAAAAATCAGTGGTTGGTAAAATAAAATATCGAGTTTAACGTGCTTAAAATTAACTGATGTCAAATTACCAAAATTACAAGGTCTATATTTGAGATCAATTCATGCCCGCTTTTGTTTGTCAATTCTTTTTATTCCTATTAAGCTTTAAGGCTCTCTGAACATTTTCATGATGTACATATATTTGTTAAACATTTTCACATTGGTGTTACAACGCTTAAAAAGAAAAGTTTGTCTGACGTCTCACGATGACTCATAAATGTCTCAAAACATGTTATGAATTTTGTTATTGAAATAATAATAATAATAATAATAATAATAATAATAATAATAATAATAATAATAATAATTATTATTATTATTATTATTATTATGATAATAATAAACAATAACGATAGCATGGTAAATTGAGTACATGGCTGGTACAAACCGTACTTCAAACTGAACACTATAGATGTTGCGAATCACTTCTTGTACGTATACGCGTATACGTGGACCTTGTTTGTGCTCTACCTCCTCCATTTATGTGTACTTTGTACAAGGTAAGAATGACATGTACGATAGATACCTCCTCCATGTATGTGTACTTTGTATAAGGTTAGAATGACATGTACGATAGATACCCCCTCCATGTATGTGTACTTTGTACAAGGTTAGAATGATATGTACGATAGATACCTCCTCCATGTATGTGTACTTTGTACAAGGTTAGAATGACATGTACGATAGATACCTCCTCCATGTATGTGTACTTTGTACAAGGTTAGAATGACATGCACGATAGATACCTCCTCCATGTATGTGTACTTTGTACAAGGTTAGAATGACATGCACGATAGATACCTCCTCCGTGTATGTGTACTTTGTACAAGGTTAGAATGATATGTACGATAGATACCTCCTCCATGTATGTGTACTTTGTACAAGGTTAGAATGACATGTACGATAGATACCTCCTCCATGTATGTGTACTTTGTACAAGGTTAGAATGACATGTACGATAGATACCTCCTCCATGTATGTGTACTTTGTGCAAGGTAAGAATGACATGTACGATAGATACCTCCTCCATGTATGTGTACTTTGTACAAGGTTAGAATGACATGTAGGATAGATACCTCCTCCATGTATGTGTACTTTGTATAAGGTTAGAATGACATGTACGATAGATACCTCCTCCATGTATGTGTACTTTGTACAAGGTTAGAATGACATGTACGATAGATACCCCCTCCATGTATGTGTACTTTGTACAAGGTTAGAACGATATGTACGATAGATACCCCCTACATGTATGTGTACTTTGTACAAGGTTAGAATGACATGTACGATAGATACCTCCTCCATGTATGTGTACTTTGTACAAGGTTAGAATGACATGTACGATAGATACCTCCTCCATGTATGTGTACTTTGTACAAGGTTAGAATGACATGTACGATAGATACCTCCTCCATGTATGTGTACTTTGTACAAGGTTAGAATGACATGTACGATAGATACCTCCTCCATGTATGTGTACTTTGTACAAGGTTAGAATGACATGTACGATAGATACCTCCTCCATGTATGTGTACTTTGTACAAGGTTAGAATGACATGTACGATAGATACCTCCTCCATGTATGTGTACTTTGTACAAGGTTAGAATGACATGTAGGATAGATACCTCCTCCATGTATGTGTACTTTGTACAAGGTTAGAATGACATGTACGATAGATACCCCCTCCATGTATGTGTACTTTGTACAAGGTTAGAATGACATGTACGATAGATACCTCCTCCATGTATGTGTACTTTGTGCAAGGTTAGAATGACATGTACGATAGATACCTCCTCCATGTATGTGTACTTTGTACAAGGTTAGAATGACATGTACGATAGATACCTCCTCCATGTATGTGTACTTTGTACAAGGTTAGAATGACATGTACGATAGATACCTCCTCCGTGTATGTGTACTTTGTACAAGGTTAGAATGACATGTACGATAGATACCTCCTCCATGTATGTGTACTTTGTACAAGGTTAGAATGACATGTACGATAGATACCTCCTCCATGTATGTGTACTTTGTACAAGGTTAGAATGACATGTAGGATAGATACCTCCTCCGTGTATGTGTACTTTGTGCAAGGTTAGAATGACATGTACGATAGATACCTCCTCCATGTATGTGTACTTTGTACAAGGTTAGAATGACATGTACGATAGATACCTCCTCCATGTATGTGTACTTTGTGCAAGGTTAGAATGACATGTACGATAGATACCTCCTCTATGTATGTGTACTTTGTACAAGGTTAGAATGATATGTACGATAGATACCTCCTCTATGTATGTGTACTTTGTACAAGGTTAGAATGACATGTACGATAGATACCTCCTCCATGTATGTGTACTTTGTACAAGGTTAGAATGACATGTAGGATAGATACCTCCTCCGTGTATGTGTACTTTGTACAAGGTTAGAATGATATGTACGATAGATACCTCCTCTATGTATGTGTACTTTGTACAAGGTTAGAATGACATGTAGGATAGATACCTCCTCCATGTATGTGTACTTTGTACAAGGTTAGAATGATATGTACGATAGATACCTCCTCTATGTATGTGTACTTTGTACAAGGTTAGAATGACATGTAGGATAGATACCTCCTCCATGTATGTGTACTTTGTACAAGGTTAGAATGACATGTAGGATAGATACCTCCTCCGTGTATGTGTACTTTGTACAAGGTTAGAATGACATGTAGGATAGATACCTCCTCCATGTATGTGTACTTTGTACAAGGTTAGAATGATATGTACGATAGATACCTCCTCCATGTATGTGTACTTTGAACAAGGTTAGAATGACATGTAGGATAGATACCTCCTCCATGTATGTGTACTTTGTACAAGGTTAGAATGATATGTACGATAGATACCTCCTCTATGTATGTGTACTTTGTACAAGGTTAGAATGACATGTACGATAGATACCTCCTCCGTGTATGTGTACTTTGTACAAGGTTGGAATGACATGTAGGATAGATACCTCCTCCGTGTATGTGTACTTTGTACAAGGTTAGAATGATATGTACGATAGATACCTCCTCCATGTATGTGTACTTTGTATAAGGTTAGAATGACATGTACGATAGATACCTCCTCCATGTATGTGTACTTTGTACAAGGTTAGAATGACATGTAGGATAGATACCTCCTCCGTGTATGTGTACTTTGTACAAGGTTAGAATGATATGTACGATAGATACCTCCTCCATGTATGTACGATAGATACCTCCTCCATGTATGTGTACTTTGTACAAGGTTAGAATGACATGTACGATAGATACCTCCTCCGTGTATGTGTACTTTGTACAAGGTTAGAATGACATGTACGATAGATACCTCCTCCATGTATGTGTACTTTGTACAAGGTTAGAATGACATGTACGATAGATACCTCCTCCGTGTATGTGTACTTTGTACAAGGTTAGAATGACATGTACGATAGATACCTCCTCCATGTATGTGTACTTTGTACAAGGTTAGAATGACATGTACGATAGATACCTCCTCCGTGTATGTGTACTTTGTACAAGGTTAGAATGATATGTACGATAGATACCTCCTCTATGTATGTGTACTTTGTACAAGGTTAGAATGACATGTACGATAGATACCTCCTCCGTGTATGTGTACTTTGTACAAGGTTAGAATGACATGTACGATAGATACCTCCTCCATATATGTGTACTTTGTACAAGGTTAGAATGACATGTACGATAGATACCTCCTCCGTGTATGTGTACATTGTACAAGGTTGGAATGACATGTAGGATAGATACCTCCTCCGTGTCTGTGTACTTTGTACAAGGTTAGAATGATATGTACGATAGATACCTCCTCCATGTATGTGTACTTTGTATAAGGTTAGAATGACATGTACGATAGATACCTCCTCCATGTATGTGTACTTTGTACAAGGTTAGAATGACATGTAGGATAGATACCTCCTCCGTGTATGTGTACTTTGTACAAGGTTAGAATGATATGTACGATAGATACCTCCTCCATGTATGTACGATAGATACCTCCTCCATGTATGTGTACTTTGTACAAGGTTAGAATGACATGTACGATAGATACCTCCTCCGTGTATGTGTACTTTGTACAAGGTTAGAATGACATGTACGATAGATAACTCCTCCATGTATGTGTACTTTGTACAAGGTTAGAATGACATGTACGATAGATACCTCCTCCGTGTATGTGTACTTTGTACAAGGTTAGAATGACATGTACGATAGATACCTCCTCCATATATGTGTACTTTGTACAAGGTTAGAATGACATGTACGATAGATACCTCCTCCGTGTATGTGTACTTTGTACAAGGTTAGAATGATATGTACGATAGATACCTCCTCTATGTATGTGTACTTTGTACAAGGTTAGAATGACATGTACGATAGATACCTCCTCCGTGTATGTGTACTTTGTACAAGGTTAGAATGACATGTACGATAGATACCTCCTCCATATATGTGTACTTTGTACAAGGTTAGAATGACATGTACGATAGATACCTCCTCCGTGTATGTGTACTTTGTACAAGGTTAGAATGACATGTACGATAGATACCTCCTCCGTGTATGTGTACTTTGTACAAGGTAAGAATGATATGTACGATAGATACCTCCTCCATGTATGTGTACTTTGTGCAAGGTTAGAATGACATGTACGATAGATACCTCCTCCATGTATGTGTACTTTGTACAAGGTTGGAATGACATGTACGATAGATACCTCCTCCATGTATGTGTACTTTGTACAAGGTTAGAATGACATGTACGATAGATAACTCCTCCATGTATGTGTACTTTGTACAAGGTTAGAATGACATGTAGGATAGATACCTCCTCCATGTATGTGTACTTTGTACAAGGTTAGAATGACATGTACGATAGATACCTCCTCCGTGTATGTGTACTTTGTACAAGGTTAGAATGACATGTACGATAGATACCTCCTCCATGTATGTGTACTTTGTACAAGGTTAGAATGACTTGTACGATAGATACCTCCTCCATGTATGTGTACTTTGTACAAGGTTAGAATGACATGTACGATAGATACCTCCTCCGTGTATGTGTACTTTGTACAAGGTTAGAATGACATGTACGATAGATACCTCCTCCATGTATGTGTACTTTGTACAAGGTTAGAATGACATGTACGATAGATACCTCCTCCATGTATGTGTACTTTGTACAAGGTTAGAATGACATGTACGATAGATACCTCCTCCATGTATGTGTACTTTGTACAAGGTTAGAATGACATGTACGATAGATACCTCCTCCGTGTATGTGTACTTTGTACAAGGTTAGAATGACATGTACGATAGATACCTCCTCCGTGTATGTGTACTTTGTACAAGGTTAGAATGACATGTACGATAGATACCTCCTCCGTGTATGTGTACTTTGTACAAGGTTAGAATGACATGTACGATAGATACCTCCTCTATGTATGTGTACTTTGTACAAGGTTAGAATGACATGTACGATAGATACCTCCTCCATGTATGTGTACTTTGTACAAGGTTAGAATGACATGTACGATAGATACCTCCTCCATGTATGTGTACTTTGTACAAGGTTAGAATGACATGTACGATAGATACCTCCTCCATGTATGTGTACTTTGTACAAGGTTAGAATGACATGTACGATAGATACCTCCTCCATGTATGTGTACTTTGTACAAGGTTAGAATGACATGAACGATAGATACCTCCTCCATGTATGTGTACTTTGTACAAGGTTAGAATGACATGTACGATAGATACCTCCTCCATGTATGTGTACTTTGTACAAGGTTAGAATGACATGTACGATAGATACCTCCTCCATGTATGTGTACTTTGTAAAAGGTTAGAATGACATGTACGATAAATACCTCCTCCATGTATGTGTACTTTGTATAAGGTTAGAATGACATGTACGATAGATACCTCCTCCTTGTATGTGTACTTTGTACAAGGTTAGAATGACATGTACGATAGATACCTCCTCCGTGTATGTGTACTTTGTACAAGGTTAGAATGACATGTACGATAGATACCTCCTCCATGTATGTGTACTTTGTACAAGGTTAGAATGACATGTACGATAGATACCTCCTCCATGTATGTGTACTTTGTACAAGGTTAAAATGACATGTACGATAGATACCTCCTCCGTGTATGTGTACTGTGTACAAGGTTAGAATGACATGTACGATAGATACCTCCTCCGTGTATGTGTACTTTGTACAAGGTTAGAATGACATGTACGATAGATACCTCCTCCATGTATGTGTACTTTGTACAAGGTTAGAATGACATGTACGATAGATACCTCCTCCATGTATGTGTACTTTGTACAAGGTTAAAATGACATGTACGATAGATACCTCCTCCGTGTATGTGTACTTTGTACAAGGTTAGAATGACATGTACGATAGATACCTCCTCCGTGTATGTGTACTTTGTACAAGGTTAGAATGACATGTACGATAGATACCTCCTCCATGTATGTGTACTTTGTACAAGGTTAGAATGACATGTACGATAGATACCTCCTCCATGTATGTGTACTTTGTGCAAGGTTAGAATGACATGTACGATAGATACCTCCTCCATGTATGTGTACTTTGTACAAGGTTAGAATGACATGTACGATAGATACCTCCTCCATGTATGTGTACTTTGTACAAGGTTAGAATGACATGTAGGATAGATACCTCCTCCATGTATGTGTACTTTGTACAAGGTTAGAACGACATGTACGATAGATACCCCCTCCATGTATGTGTACTTTGTACAAGGTTAGAACGACATGTACGATAGATACCTCCTCCATGTATGTGTACTTTGTGCAAGGTTAGAATGACATGTACGATAGATACCTCCTCCATGTATGTGTACTTTGTACAAGGTTAGAATGACATGTAGGATAGATACCTCCTCCGTGTATGTGTACTTTGTACAAGGTTAGAATGACATGTAGGATAGATACCTCCTCCATGTATGTGTACTTTGTACAAGGTTAGAATGACATGTACGATAGATACCTCCTCCGTGTATGTGTACTTTGTACAAGGTTAGAATGACATGTACGATAGATACCTCCTCCATGTATGTGTACTTTGTACAAGGTTAGAATGACATGTAGGATAGATACCTCCTCCATGTATGTGTACTTTGTACAAGGTTAGAATGACATGTAGGATAGATACCTCCTCCGTGTATGTGTACTTTGTACAAGGTTAGAATGACATGTACGATAGATACCTCCTCCATGTATGTGTACTTTGTACAAGGTTAGAATGACATGTACGATAGATACCTCCTACATGTATGTGTACTTTGTGCAAGGTTAGAATGACATGTACGATAGATACCTCCTCTATGTATGTGTACTTTGTACAAGGTTAGAATGACATGTACGATAGATACCTCCTCTATGTATGTGTACTTTGTACAAGGTTAGAATGATATGTACGATAGATACCTCCTCTATGTATGTGTACTTTGTACAAGGTTAGAATGACATGTACGATAGATACCTCCTCCGTGTATGTGTACTTTGTACAAGGTTAGAATGACATGTAGGATAGATACCTCCTCCGTGTATGTGTACTTTGTACAAGGTTAGAATGATATGTACGATAGATACCTCCTCTATGTATGTGTACTTTGTACAAGGTTAGAATGACATGTACGATAGATACCTCCTCCGTGTATGTGTACTTTGTACAAGGTTAGAATGACATGTACGATAGATACCCTCCTCCATATATGTGTACTTTGTACAAGGTTAGAATGACATGTACGATAGATACCTCCTCCGTGTATGTGTACTTTGTACAAGGTTAGAATGACATGTACGATAGATACCTCCTCCGTGTATGTGTACTTTGTACAAGGTAAGAATGATATGTACGATAGATACCTCCTCCATGTATGTGTACTTTGTGCAAGGTTAGAATGACATGTACGATAGATACCTCCTCCATGTATGTGTACTTTGTACAAGGTTAGAATGACATGTACGATAGATAACTCCTCCATGTATGTGTACTTTGTACAAGGTTAGAATGACATGTACGATAGATAACTCCTCCATGTATGTGTACTTTGTACAAGGTTAGAATGACATGTAGGATAGATACCTCCTCCGTGTATGTGTACTTTGTACAAGGTTAGAATGACATGTACGATAGATACCTCCTCCGTGTATGTGTACTTTGTACAAGGTTAGAATGACATGTACGATAGATACCTCCTCCATGTATGTGTACTTTGTACAAGGTTAGAATGACATGTACGATAGATACCTCCTCCGTGTATGTGTACTTTGTACAAGGTTTAGAATGACATGTACGATAGATACCTCCTCCATGTATGTGTACTTTGTACAAGGTTAGAATGACATGTACGATAGATACCTCCTCCATGTATGTGTACTTTGTACAAGGTTAGAATGACATGTACGATAGATACCTCCTCCATGTATGTGTACTTTGTACAAGGTTAGAATGACATGTACGATAGATACCTCCTCCATGTATGTGTACTTTGTACAAGGTTGGAATGACATGTACGATAGATACCTCCTCCATGTATGTGTACTTTGTATAAGGTTAGAATGACATGTACGATAGATACCTCCTCCATGTATGTGTACTTTGTATAAGGTTAGAATGACATGTACGATATATACCTCCTCCATGTATGTGTACTTTGTACACGGTTAGAATGACATGTACGATAGATACCTCCTCCATGTATGTGTACTTTGTACAAGGTTAGAATGACATGTACGATAGATACCTCCTCCATGTATGTGTACTTTGTACAAGGTTAGAATGACATGTACGATAGATACCTCCTCCATGTATGTGTACTTTGTACAAGGTTAGAATGACATGTACGATAGATACCTCCTCCATGTATGTGCACTTTGTACAAGGTTGGAATGACATGTACGATAGATACCTCCTCCATGTATGTGTACTTTGTACAAGGTTGGAATGACATGTACGATAGATACCTCCCCCATGTATGTGTACTTTGTACAAGGTTGGAATGACATGTACGATAGATACCTCCCCCATGTATGTGTACTTTGTACAAGGTTAGAATGACATGTACGATAGATACCTCCTCCATGTATGTGTACTTTGTACAAGGTTGGAATGACATGTACGATAGATACCTCCCCCATGTATGTGTACTTTGTACAAGGTTGGAATGACATGTACGATAGATACCTCCCCCATGTATGTGTACTTTGTACAAGGTTAGAATGACATGTACGTTAGATACCTCCTCCATGTATGTGTACTTTGTACAAGGTTAGAATGACATGTACGTTAGATACCTCCTCCATGTATGTGTACTTTGTACAAGGTTAGAATGACATGTACGTTAGATACCTCCTCCATGTATGTGTACTTTGTACAAGGTTGGAATGACATGTACGATAGATACCTCCTCCATGTATGTGTACTTTGTACAAGGTTGGAATGACATGTACGATAGATACCTCCTCCATGTATGTGTACTTTGTACAAGGTTAGAATGACATGTACGATAGATATCTCCTCCATGTATGTGTACTTTGTACAAGGTTAGAATGACATGTACGATATATACCTCCTCCATGTATGTGTACTTTGTACAAGGTTAGAATGACATGTACGATAGATACCTCCTCCATGTATGTGTACTTTGTACAAGGTTGGAATGACATGTACGATAGATACCTCCTCCATGTATGTGTACTTTGTACAAGGTTGGAATGACATGTACGATAGATACCTCCCCCATGTATGTGTACTTTGTACAAGGTTGGAATGACATGTACGATAGATACCTCCTCCATGTATGTGTTCTTTGTACAAGGTTGGAATGACATGTATGATAGATACCTCCTCCATGTATGTGTACTTTGTACAAGGTTAGAATGACATGTACGATAGATACCTCCTCCATGTATGTGTACTTTGTACAAGGTTAGAATGACATGTACGATAGATACCTCCTCCATGTATGTGTACTTTGTATAAGGTTAGGATGACATGTACGATAGATACCTCCTCCATGTATGTGTACTTTGTACAAGGTTAGAATGACATGTATGATAGATACCTCCTCCATGTATGTGTACTTTGTACACGGTTAGAATGACATGTACGATAGATACCTCCTCCATGTATGTGTACTTTGTACAAGGTTAGAATGACATGTACGATAGATACCTCCTCCATGTATGTGTACTTTGTACACGGTTAGAATGACATGTACGATAGATACCTCCTCCATGTATGTGTACTTTGTACAAGGTTAGAATGACATGTACGATAGATACCTCCTCCATGTATGTGTACTTTGTACAAGGTTAGAATGACATGTACGATAGATACCTCCTCCATGTATGTGTACTTTGTACAAGGTTAGAATGACATGTACGATAGATACCTCCTCCATGTATGTGTACTTTGTACAAGGTTGGAATGACATGTACGATAGATACCTCCTCCATGTATGTGTACTTTGTACAAGGTTAGGATTACATGTACGATAGATACCTCCTCCATGCATGTGTACTTTGTACAAGGTTAGAATGACATGTACGATAGATACCTCCTCCATGTATGTGTACGTGTACTTTGTATAAGGTTAGAATGACATGTACGATAGATACCTCCTCCATGTATGTGTACTTTGTATAAGGTTAGAATGACATGTACGATAGATACCTCCCCCATGTATGTGTACTTTGTACAAGGTTAGAATGACATGTACGATAGATACCTCCTCCATGTATGTGTACTTTGTACAAGGTTAGAATGACATGTACGATAGATACCTCCTCCATGTATGTGTACTTTGTACAAGGTTGGAATGACATGTACGATAGATACCTCCTCCATGTATGTGTACTTTGTACAAGGTTAGAATGACATGTACGATAGATACCTCCTCCATGTATGTGTACTTTGTACAAGGTTAGAATGACATGTACGATAGATACCCCCTCCATGTATGTGTACTTTGTACAAGGTTAGAATGACATGTATGATAGATACCTCCTCCATGTATGTGTACTTTGTACAAGGTTGGAATGACATGTACGATAGATACCTCCTCCGTGTATGTGTACTTTGTACAAGGTTGGAATGACATGTACGATTGAATGAGGAAAACAATTTATGCAATATCACCTATCCTTCACCTGCAAATTTGAAGAAAAATCGGTAAGGAATTTTAAACAAAAGAAACCCCCAAAATATTTGTTTCAATGTTTGATCCCATTAACCATGAATGAGCCCATTGAAAGCTAAAGCCGGTGACTTGGCTGATATGATTTCATACAAAGCCAGACTTATGTGTTTATAATCAAACAAAATATGTTTTCTTCTTTGATCTTTTGTTTTCGCGACAGCACTCCCTGTGTTTTTCAAGTGCATACCAGAAATAACCGTACGGCCCTGACTTTAGATAAAATGAGGAAAAGTAGAAAAATCTGCACGAGGGTCGTTCTAGCAATAAGACAGGATTAATGTGAAGAAATAGTTGAAATCTTAATGAATAAGAATGGAGGAGCGAACGAAGCGGTCATAAACTGTTACCAGCAAGCCTAACTCATATTGTTACACCAAAGGATGGAGTTATGCTGGGATTGGTTACATTCTCCATCCTGGTTTGCCTGCTTACATAGCGGCATTAACTTTATTGTCAATAAAATATAACTTGTCATTTACCATCATGCTTCAATAATCCTGGGGGGGGGGGGGGGGGGGCTGTGGTTGTTTTACACGGGAACTCTTACATTCACTGTGCTACGTATCAGCACCTTATTAATACACACATGACAGTGAATCATAATGGTGAAAACCCGTATAAAACTTTGTTCATGCAGCGCTATCAGCGCTTTGATAAATCACAGAGAGTTGAAAGTATGATGCAGATCCCAACAGCTGCAACTGATTTACTTTAAATAGTTGCCTGAAGCCTCAGTTGAGTGAAATCAGTATTGACCCTAGAAAATAAAAAAATACAACAGTTTTGGGCTGCTTTTCACGTCATGGGACACAATACAAAACTATTAATCATGATTTGGCGACGATATTTCAACAAATTATAAAATCTAAAAATCCGCTAGGTTATATAATTGACAAGAGAAGAAACTTTCCAAAACACAATTCGTCATGAAAAAGATAAACGTCTAGTTCAGACATGAATGCAAACACTAATATACAGATCCAAAGCATATCACTGCGTTCTGCGTTTATCTTTTCATGACAAATTGTGTTTTGGAAAGTTTCTTCTTTCTTTCTTTTCAAAGTGTGTGTCCCATGACGTGATAAGCCCATAAAATGTTGTATTATTTATTTATTTTTTTGTGTCAAGACTGCTTTTACCCAACTGGGCACAGGCAACTATTTAAAGTAAGCTAGGGGCAGCTGTTGGGATCTGCATCATACTTTCACCCACACAAAACAAATTCACACTCTCGCGCAATATCGTGCCAATCAAGTTAATGTTACCTTTTTTAAATCGTATTCAAATAGATAAAATTAAAACTAAGTCCAATCATATTGCAATGGCCGTTTTACATCTTTCCTTGATACGCAGTGCCGTAGCTGCCTCGGTGTTTTTGGGGGCATATAACAATTTTTATAGGTCTAAAAATAACTCTTTTCGACTTTTTTCATTTGCTTCAATGTACACAAACCATCGAGGCGGAATGTCTATATTTGAAAAAAGAACTGAATATTAGATATAATAGAATAAACTCTACAAACTACGGTACCATACCGTTTAAGGCTCACTTATTGATTATATAACATTTTATTAGAAAGATATCACGAATTTTATACATGCACCGGGCAGAATGTAAACACAAACGGTGCCAGAAATAAACGAGTTCTAATGCGTCAGCGGCCCAATGTTTTTGATTAAACCAAGATGACAGAGCCAAACATGATTGTAAGTACACACTATATAGATACTTGTCATGAATAATATGAGAATTATACACCTTAACCTGACTTATATAGTATTAGTGGAATTTATCAAAGTCGTTTCACGCGCCACTCTGTGCTATTTTGTTGTATGAGTTTATAAATCTTAAATTTACGTCCCCGTGGTGTAGTGGAAACGCGCGAGCGCTTTCTAGAGAGCTGTATGAAACAAACCTCTTGGGCGATGGTTCGGTCACATTTTTTTCTTTTGAAAATTAAAATAAACTTTTGTTTTGTTTTCGCTGTTTCAAACAACTCGGAACTAAAACAGAATGATACAAATAAGAATACCCGAAACAAAATCTAAATACATGTATCTATAAAATTGAACTACACAAAATGTTGAAACAAACATACTCAGTACGAATTGTATATGTTTTCGTTTTATCGGAATGCCGAAATCGAAAATCTTAAGCAAGCGATACGGGATAATGATCGTCAAGAATGTAGACGGATCTTCCAAAGAGTCAACGTGACACCATATACATATACTAAACGTTACGCCGTAGACTATATGGCTGAGGCTTTACTTCCAACAGCTGCATGTGACGAAGTATTTTTCCCCAACATTTAAAGATTATTCAAATTAATTATGTGTCTGCCTGTTGGTTCTTGCACTTGTGAAAGGAGTTTCAGTTCAGTGAGGCGGCTTAAGCCCTGGGGTCGGACATCAGACTTAATGGTTTGGCACTTGCCTACATCCACAGGAACAACATTTTGTTAACACTAAACAAGTTGTGGGACGCCACAGGACACCATCGCATAGCACTGGCGATATGTGAGACGTTTAGAAGTAGGTTCATGGTATTGGTAACAAAGCCACATATGATTGTAAATTTCTTCTAAATGCACATTTGTTTCGTCTAAATGTATGTTAACCGTGTAGAATTAACTTCAACTGTATCAAAAGTTATAGCACTAAAAATGTTGAAATGTTATATTTTTATGTAACATTTTTATGCATTTAATTCCACCAAAGATACTCCAGAATGCTGGAAATCCCATCTTGCAAAAGGGCGAGGGTGCGTGCCCCCGGAATCCCCTAGACCGTTCTGCCTCGGTGTTTTTTTTTAAGTCTGGCTACGGCACTGATACGCAATGAATTATCTGCTTTTCTGATTAAGTCCTTTTTGAATGACCCTCGAACATGTTATTCTTTACCTTCACCGATTTTGAAAATCACGCCATTTGACAATGATCTGGAGTATATAAAAGATACAAGTTTGTTTTGAAATTCACCATTCACAACGAACCTCCAGAGGGACAGGACTCATTATAATTACATAATCAATTTGGTGCTTGAAAATGCTTCAAAGGAAGAGGACTGGAATTCGATGTTAATATTGGAAAGAGAGTGTTAGATATTACGTGAGTAATCATCCTTCTTTAATGTGACTCGCACATGGTTTGTAAAATGTTGTGTTTTTAATTCCGAAATAAAGTTTGGCAAATCATAAGGAGTGCTTAAACAAAAATACCTAAACCCTTCAGCAAATGTTGATATTTGCTTAAATGTCGTTTTTAAAGACCACATTTTTCATAAGCGTTAATTACGCGATTGAAAATGAATTACCGATGTGGTGTTGCGTGATTGGTTAATTGACATTATCACGTGATGTTATCAATGTATCCTTTACAGATCAACATATCCTCCACTTTTGTTAAAGTTCCGGTGGCCGTGTGGACTAGCCGGCTGTTTTCTTTTTTTTCTTGACTTTACCGGCACTAAAACCAAAATACTTATTTATGCTATAACGCTAGTTTTTCTGCAATTTCGATATCATAGAGTAAAATAATGACAAAATAAGTGTGTACAATTGCATTACCGGGAAAACAAATTTTTTGGTTCAGAAACATGAGCGAGTCACTTAAAGGTCATTAAAATTTTCAATTATAAAAAGGTATTCATGTTTTTCTTGATAACGTGGAAAAGCTTGCATGAATAAATTGGGTACTAAGATGATTTAATCTCCGTACTAAGAAATCCCTTCAACTTGCCGTTTCCTTTAAAGCTGCACTCTCACAGATTGAACGTTTTGACAATTTTTTTTATTTTTTTTCTTGGAATGAGTCATTTTTTGCGAAAATCAATGGAAACCAGTTATATAAGATTGCTGACAAAAAAATCAGATCGCAGATTTTTATATTTAAGTTCCAAAATTGATGTTTTATGCGTATTTCTTAAACCGTTAGTAACGGTTTAAGCCATAAAACATTAATTTTCGAACGGAAATATAATAATCTACGATCTGATTTTTTGTCAGCAATCTTATATCATTGGTTTGCAGATATTTACGCAAAAATTTGCTCTTTCCAAGACAAAAAATAAAAAGTTGTAAAAATGGTATATCTGTGAGAGTGCAGCTTTAAAATAAGGTCAAAATATTAACGATATCGTCCATTCTGCTGTTTTTCTTATGAGATCGTACCTAAGGAATGTATAGCCTGTTTCAACTTTGTCCTGGGAAACAGGCAATGAGTTAAGCAGGCTTCCACATAGTTTACTCTATAATTGATACTAATGTTGAACATTTATTTTATTTGTTTAAATTCAAACATTAATTTATTTTGGTTTATTATTTTATGTCGAGACTGGGACCTTGTTAGTCCAATGTTATTGTTTGTTTTGTTTTTGATTTGTTTTTTAAACTTAGTTTTAAGAACATAATACAATTAAATATCACTAATTCATTTTGTTTCAGTACAACACTAACTTTATAACCCTCTAAGCATAATATTATACAACACTTCACAAGATAGCTGGAAATCTCTTTTCTGTAAATACTGTCCTTTGCTTATCTTTAAAACATCAGGGGCTGCACCAGGATTCGACGTTATAGGGGGCGTAACTTAGGAGCGTAAACTTTTGACTTGCGGCCCAACCTCAGAACAGAAATTTATTAGGATAAAGTGTTGCAGGGCGGTTACAAATTTCATTACTTTTTTCGCCTATATTGAAATAAAAAGATAACTTGGACAATTTGGGGGGGGGGGGGGCTTTGTTTCATAACGGTGGAGAGAAAGAAAATGTATTTTTGTTTTAAGGCATCATTCGAAGCAAAATTTATCCTTCTGACATAGCATTTATGACGCATTTAATCACGTGGTATACACACACTGATACTCCAATGTTTAATTTTAAAGCTTTAGGCGAAAATTTCAGCATTGCATCGTTCTACAAATTCCGTCAAATTGAAATTTTGGCCAATGATTGCATTATTAAAATACAAACAAATCTAAAATATTTTACACGTGTAGAAGCAGAAAATAGCATAGTCTTATAGGCTTAGAAATATTTTCACATCTATTTTTGAGAAAACAATAATTTAGATGTTAACGTCACCTACTTGATTGTTTACATCGGTTGTGACCCGTGCTTATTCATGTGAGAACACAGGCGTCTGACTCATGTGACCCATTAGTGGTTATTCATGTTCATTGTTTGTGTCAAATAGCATGCATTAGTTATTTTGTGATATTTCTGAATGGAATTGTATTATCTATACACAGAAGCATAAATCACTTAAATATTTATGTAAATAGTGCTGTTTACTCGGGTGCACATTGAAGACAGGAATTTGCTGTTTCCGATTACAGAAAAGACAAGAACGGGTCATTGAATTTGGCTTGTTTGTCTAAAACAATAGTTATATCAACATATCGCATACCATTTTAAAGGGTTTTCATTCCTATTTTCATGTCACCTGTTTAACAATTCACTGTTTCTATGTTGATTTAGAAATTTGAAAAAAAACCTGGACTCCTGTATGTTTGATTTACATACCTTGTTATTTTCTTGTATGCCAAAGACATTACATATCTTCAGTGGTGTTGTTTATAGCATTATATATACCCGAAATTATATTTATCAACATTTTAGACACAAACAATGAGCCAGACGCCTGTGTGTAAGAACCCACCCTTTCAGTCACGTGATTCCTCAAACTGTATACATGCTTGAACAGTTGGTACTGTACACTAAGCAACTATCCCTTAATACAGAGAAACATACTGAAATAGACTATAGAATAAGGAAGATTCTTTGAAAATGACGTCATTGCTGTCAACTTTCTCAGTGATTACACGCGGTTTATTTTTATTGTAAATATGTGCCGAGGAATTAAAATATATGTTAGAAGTGGTAGAATACTGAAACGTTTTATGGCTCTATCGCCCTGTCACGTGAATTGGGACAGATTTTGGAATAACGTTAACGAAAAACATGGTAAATATATTTCTCAATATGCAGCTTGTTGTGTTAAATGTTGTGACACTGTCAATGTTTTTGCCTCGTGCTGTCATTGTTCCGTTCACTATATTTTTGCATAAATTGGGTCACACAATTATTGACGTTTGCTTACCTATCTCGTCGTGTTAGTATGCAGGCATTTTGTCTTAATCGTTTATAGGAATAGGGAGACCCTAACTATCTGGCGTATTGCTACTCTGACCTCTATTTGAGGGAGAAATATCTGACTTTAAACAACTACCTAGTCGACTCAAATAACGCGGGCCTCACCTGCTAGATCTTCTTAATGAGCTCATTATTTTATCGTGAAATGCAGATAAGTAATGTTATTTATAACGCACTCAGCACTTTTAATGTACTTAAGTTTTACCTTAAGCTTACATTCATTGAAAGTAAACATACGTTATAGCTTTAGCCTACGTCCATTAACGGTTAACGGACGTTAAACCTTACGTTACGTCAATTATAATAAAGCTTTTATTATAAAATTAGCGAATGTCTATTTAGGCTTAAATGATGTTAAGCCATTAAACAATGCCAATTAACGGTTCATAGAGGCTATACCTTAACATTAAATTTATTCAAGGTTAATGGATGTTTAACATTTAGTGCACGTCCATTTATGACTGACAATATACTTTTAACTTAAGTCAATAAACGGTTTATTGATGTTAGACCTTTAGCTCACGTTGTAAGAGGCGTTATACCGTTTTTGTCGTAAACAGTTAAAGGACGTTTAACCTTAAACTTACGTCTATTAACGGAATACGGAATCCTTGCATACCGGACGTGTGTTTCCGGTCATGTGACCGGTGCTGGAAAAACTCTTCAAGCACACCGGATAGGCATTTCCGGTGATTTCAGCCGTGCTGGAAAACTCCATCTGGCATCCCCCCATGCCAGATGAGTCACGCGCTGTGACGTAATACTTTCAATTTCTTTTATTTAACACTTAATGTAACCATAGTTATGAGATTTCAATAGATGAGTTCCATTAACATTAACATTACAAAAATATTCCTTAAAAACAAAACAAAATAACCATTAAAGGACGTGATAGCGAAGGAACTTATTGACGTATGCAGTGAATACAAATTACTGCGCGTCATGACGTCAGTAAACATCATCGCACGCGCTTTTTGGTGAAATGTACAAAAACGCGCTTTCTTATGTATTTTCTTTGCCAAAAATGTAATTTAAGGCATGCTAGAAAAAATATCTATCATGTGTGTCCGTTCCGGATCGAAAAATCCGACCCTCGGGCACGCTGCGTAGCAGGTAACTCGGCAAGCCTCGTTACCTGGCAACGCAGGTGCCCTCGGGTCGGATTTTTCGATCCGGAACGGACACACATGATAATATTTTTCTAGCATACCTTGAATTACACTTTTTTTTGTGAAAAATGCATAGAAAAGCGCAGTTTTGTAAATTTCACCAAAAAGCACGTGCGATGATGTTAGCTGACGTCATGACGCGCATTAATATTTATTCACTGCATACGTCAAGAAGGTCCTTCAGTATCACGTCTTTTAAGGGTTATTTTGTTTTGTTTTGTAGGTGTGTTTTTGTAAAGTTAATAGTTATGGAACTCATCTACTGACAACTTATAATTATGGTTAGATTAAATGTAAAATAAAAGAAATGAAAAGTAATACGTCACAGCGCGTGACTCATCTGACATGGGGGGATGCCAGATGGAGTTTCCCAGCACGGCTGAATTCACCGGAAATGCCTATCCGATGTGCTAGAAACTTATAGTCATACATATAGCCCATGACCATTAACGGCAAACGGACGTTCTACCTAAAGCTCAAAATGATTAACGTTTAACGGACTTTAAACCTTAAAAGCTGAATACCATCTAAGGTTAAGGTAGCACACCCATAGTGAACACCTCCACCCTTCAATATAAATGATTTAGCCTATGTTGTTAAGCATAGCTCTACAAATCTTTTTAGGGCTTCAACGAAGGGGTTCGAATCCACCCAGAAGCACGTATATTTCTTTTTTTTTTTTACTGTTTTAGCTTACATCTTATACGGAAGTTTATAAAAAATATCAAGAAATAATTAAATACTTTTCTACACACAAATATTTGATTTAAAAAAACCCCATAACTTTCAGGCCCGGATGAAATATGTGGTTGGGTATTTCGAACTCTATTTTTTTAAAGAGACGGTAAAACATTTAGATGTTTTGGCAAAATGTTCCCAAAAGATTAAAAAGTTAGTTACTAACAAAGAACAGCTTATTTGTTTTTCTACAACTTTGCTTTAAAATGTCTATGTTCCAATTTGTACGCGGTCAAAACAGTATGCTAAAATTGTCATACCATATGGCTATTTCAGTACAGATTGATTATATTTGTTGATGATGTGATCAATAATGTACCATTTCTGAAAGCAAATATTAACTGTCACCCATCGTCGGCAACCACGGCACTTTCTTCCGTTCCACTTCATAAATACCGTGGGACAATTGACTGACAAAATCTCGTTTTAATGAATACACATGAGGCAGGAGAGACAACTCTTCTTCGGATGAATTCGCATGTTACACTCAAATATTGTTCAATAACTTCACAGTGTAAGCAGTCTCCGTGGCCGTGTGGTCTTGACTACTGCCAAATATTTCTGTACTGAGAATGCGGACCGGTTTATATCCGGAAATCGCCAGAATATTTTTCAACTGTAAAGCATCTGGTACTTTGCGGAACCATGAAACTGCCTCATTAACTATTCATGATAACGAGATTTTCGTAGCCAAATTGCCCACGGCACATAACGAAGCATTGCGTACAAAGATCTGAAATCGGAGGTGGGATAAAAATTGTTATTTGACGGTAAAGATTTTTTAAAATTAGTTTGAAATGATGCCCATAGGGTCGTACCAACTTAATTGTTGTATTAACTAGAGCTGGGTTCATTTAACGGTTAAAACTGACGTTACTGTATACTTTTAGCTTACGTCAATCCAAGATTGGGGGACGCTTTATATTCAGCTTACGTTCTTTAAATGTTAACTAACGTTAAATCTTAATCTTACGTCCGTAAAAGGCTATTATTGGGTAACGGACGTTTAACCTTTAGTTCACGTTGACTAACGGTTAAGGGATGTTATACCCTTAGCTAACGTCGATTTACGGTTTTTGGACGTTGTATCTTAAAGCTGCACTCTCAAAGATTAACCATTTTTAAAACTTTTTTATTTTGTCTTGGAAGGAGCAAATGTTTGCGTAAATATCTGCAAACCAATGATATAAGATTGCTGACAAAAAATCAGATCGCATTTTTTCATATTTCCGTTCGAAAATTAATGTTTTATTGCCTAAACCGTTACTAACGGTTTAAGAAAAATGCATAACACATCAATTTTTGAACTGAAATATAAAAATATGCGATCTAATTTTTTGTCAGCAGTCTTATTTAACTGGTTTCCATGGATTTTTGCAAAAAAATGGCTCGTTCCAAGACAAAAAATAAAAAAAAGTTTCAAAAACATTCAATCTGTGAGAGTGCAGCTTTAATTAAGCTTATGCCCATATTTTAACATATGTTATAGATCACAGCCTTTAACGGTTATGGTATAATATATGTTTTGCTTACGTCCGTTAACGGTTAATGGACGTTATACTTTTCGCTAACGTCAGATAATCATTTACAGACGTAATACCTTAAGCTCATGGTCGATTACGTTTTAAGGAAGATATGCTTTTTGCTCACGTCCATCGACAGTTAACTGCTGTTATAATTTTAGCTTACGTATGTGCACGGATTCGGATACATGTTATTCCTTTAACTAACTTCCGGAAACGGTTAACGTATATGACTCTGTCAAACGTCTGTTTACGGTCAAGCACGTTGTGCGTTTTTAAGTTTGATAGCGTTTGATAGAAGTAATTCTTTAGCGTTCGTCCGTATTGGCATAACGGACGTCATAAACATTTTTTTACATTCGCCAGGTGTAATAAAATTTGCCTACGGCTGATAATGGTAAAATGAAGTCAAACATTTAGCTTAGGACCGTATTAACGGACTTTATACCTTAAGTTCATGGCCATTTACGATAAACGGACGTAATACCTTTACCTCACGTCTGTCAGCGCAAGCGAATGTTAAAACTTTCGTTTACGTCAATAAAGAGTTAACCGCTTTATCTGCATTCATTTACAGTTAACAGACGGTATATCTGTAGCCTACGTCCATTATCAGTTGGACTTTATTCCTTAAACTTACTAACGTTAAATGATAACGGATGTTTTACCTTGTTGTACACTTTCCGTACGTCCAATAACGGTTTACGTACGTTAACAATTGACGGACGTTATACCTCCAACTTTCGTCCAAACGGTTGACAGATGAAATACATAAGCATTCACTATTAACGGACGTTGTACCTTTACCTCACGTCCGTTAACTTAATCTGTTAGATGTGAACGCATGTTATACCCTTAGCTGACGTTCATTAACTGTTCAACTGGCGTAATAGCTTTACCGTACCGCTATTTACAGTTAATGGAAACCATTTCTTTATTACACGTACAAAAAACGGAGGTTTAACTTTGAGCTTACGTCCATTAACTGTTGACTAATGTAATACATTTGGCCGCGTTCTTTTACGGTTTATTGACGTTATACTTATAGATAACGTCCATTAACTGTTGACTAATGTAATACATTTGGCTGCGTTCTTTTACGGTTTATTGACGTTATACTTATAGATAACGTCCATTAACTGTTGACTAATGTAATACCTATGGCTGCGTTCTTTTACGGTTTATTGACGTTATACTTATAGATAACGTCCATTAATGTTGACTAATGTAATACATTTGGCTGCGTTCTTTTACGGTTTACTGACGTTATACTTATAGATAACGTCCATTAACTGTTGACTAATGTAATACCTTTAGCTGCGTTCTTTTACGGTTTACTGACGTTATACTTATAGATAACGTCCATTAACTGTTGACTAATGTAATACCTTTAGCTGCGTTCTTTTACGGTTTACTGACGTTATACTTATAGATAACGTCCATTAACTGTTGACTAATGTACTACCTCAAGCAGCGTTCTTTTACGGTTTACTGACGTTATACTTAAAGATAACGTCCACTAACTGTTGACTAATGTAATACATTTGGCCGCGTTCTTTTACGGTTTACTGATGTTATACTTATAGATAACGTCCATTAACTGTTGACTAATGTAATACATTTGGCTGCGTTCTTTTACGGTTTACTGACGTTATACTTATAGATAACGTCCATTAACTGTTGACTAATGTAATACCTTTGGCTGCATTCTTTTACGGTTTATTGACGTTATACTTATAGCTTACGTCCATTAACTGTTGACTTATGTAATACCTTTGGCTGCATTCTTTACGGTTTATTGACGTTATGCTTACAGATAACGTCCATTAACTGTTGACTAATGTAATACCTTTGGCTGCGTTCTTTTACTGACGTTATACTTATAGCTAACGTCCATTAACTGTTGACTAATGCAGACAACGCGAAAACTTTTTCTTCTTCACAGGACATTGCGACAGGTAAACACTGAAAGTTTACCTGTCGCACCAAATTTTTACCTGTCGCAATGTTACAAACAGTATTCAGTTACATCAGCCTAAACCTTGATTTTAAGCCTCTTTTTTAAATAAGTTTTGTAATTCCCCATTATAACAGGTTTAGATATTTTTGGTTAGATTTGTCCTACAGAACTATAATAAATTACAAAAAAAGCCAAACATAATGTAAAAAAAATCAATATTCGGATCTTCTAAATGTCTTTTTTTTCTTCCCTTGCCTCCCCAAAAAAACTCATATCTGGTTCGTCTATCCATGGAACATCTAGATCTTACTCTTTTAATTCATCTTTAAATTAAAGATACAATACGGTTATAAAATGTAACGAATTGTACTACAAGTCAAACTCAGGCACAACATTTATGATAAAAACGAAAGTAGAGTTATGTTATTGGCAATGTTAAACCGAGCGGAAAGAAAGTCAGCTCGGTATATTAATCATCATATTTAAATTAACACGAATGCCGGGAACCACTACATACGGAATTTTGTAATTTCCGAACATTTCCGTAAAATAAAAGTATTAGAGTGCGAACTGAAATCGGAACCTTACGCGTTTTATCGGCTTTTACGGAAACATGTCGAAACAGGGTTTACAAATAGTGAAACACGGATTAACACGCTGAATAATCATGATATAAAAATAACTCTGAACATTTATTTAGAAACTGAAAGTAAATTTTCCGAAAATTAAACGGTGCTGACTTTAATTTTCCACCGGACATTGTGACCGACCAAAACAAAAGTTTCGTCGGTCAAAATTGAAATATACCGGACATGTCCGACAGACATTCGCATTGTTTGCTAATGTAATACCTTTGGCCGCCTTCTTTTACGGTTTATTGACGTTATACTTATAGCTTACGTCCATTTAAGGAATGAATTGCGGGGTTGATGTCATTATCGGGGTATGAACGCAATTGGGTTGGTCAATGTGTGGAGTCCGAAGGACTCCACGCGTACTTTGACCAACCCAATTGCGTTTATATCCCCGATAATGACATCAACCCCGCAATTCATTCCTTATATTTACACCAATAGTTCATTATTTCATTCAAGAATTGTTAAAAAAAGTACTTCATTTCATTTAAGAAAACCTTTCAGTAATCCGTTCTTACCCATTCTGTAAATAGAACGACCCGACTATAACCGGAAACAGTTTTTCAAATGACGTCACAATAACGCAGGAAAAGATCAACCACTTGAAATCACTTTAAAACGTAAAATTGAAACACTTCTGGTAATGTATTTAAAATATAATAAACGAACACTTTTAAAAATGTTGATCTATATTTTACGGGACCTGCAGACACAATACAACCAATAACAAGATCAATAGCTTTTATGTATATTGTTATGCAATGAATTACGATCCGAACATATCCGAAGATGTTGCGTTCATCGATTGATGAACGCAATTGCCGAAAGGCAGTTCATTTAAGGAATGGAAGTTGAGGTGTTAATATTAACTGTTGACTTATGTAATACCTTTGGCTGCGTTCTTTTACGGTTTATTGACGTTATACTTATAGATAACGCCCACTAACTGTTGACTAATGTAATACCTTTGGCCGCGTTCTTTTACGGTTTACTGACGTTATACTTATAGATAACGTCCATTAACTGTTGACTAATGTAATACATTTGGCTGCGTTCTTTTACGGTTTACTGACGTTATACTTATAGATAACGTCCACTAACTGTTGACTAATGTAATACATTTGGCCGCGTTCTTTTACGGCATTCTTTTACGGTTTACTGACGTTATACTTATAGATAACGTCCATTAACTGTTGACTAATGTAATACCTTTGGCTGCGTTCTTTTACGGTTTACTGACGTTATACTTTATAGCTTACGTCCATTAACTGTTGACTAATGTAATACCTTTGGCTGCATTCTTTTACGGTTTATTGACGTTATACTTAGAGATTAATATATGGCCGCGCGGGGCCAATGAGTGATAATAGCCCCGGCATATCGATAATGGCCCTCGGGCTAAAGCCCTCGGGCCATTATCCACATGCCGGGGCTATTATCACTCATTGGCCCCGTGCGGCCATATATTAATCTCTAAATAACGTCCATTAACTGTTGTCTGATGTAATACCTCTGGCTGCGTTCTTTTACGGTTTACTGACGTTATACTTATAGATAACGTCCACTAACTGTTGACTAATGTAATACCTTTGGCCGCGTTCTTTTACGGTTTACTGACGTTATACTTATAGATAACGTCCATTAACTGTTGACTAATGTAATACCTTTGGCTGCGTTCTTTTACGGTTTACTGACGTTATACTTATAGATAACGTCCACTAACTGTTGACTTATGTAATACCTTTGGCTGCGTTCTTTTACGGTTTACTGACGTTATACTTATAGATAACGTCCACTTACTGTTGACTAATGTAATACCTTTGGCCGCGTTCTTTTACGGTTTACTGACGTTATACTTTATAGCTTACGTCCATTAACTGTTGAATGATGTACTACCTTAAATGGGTTCTTTTACGTATAACTCACGTTATACTTGTGTAGCTGACGTCCATTAACTGTTGAATGATGTACTACCTTAAGCAGCGTTCTTTTACGGTGAACTGACGTTTTACTTATAGTTTACGTCAATTGACTAATGTAATACCTTTAGCTGCGTCAATTTACGGTTAACTGACGTTATACTTATAGCGTACGTCCATTTAAAATCATCGAATGACGTTATAACTTTAGCTTACGTCCACTAACGGTTCACTGGTGATATACATTGAGTTTACATCCTTTAAGGGTTAACTGATGTTTTATAAAGATGGCCACATTGTAAATTAGCTGTGTGCTGTATGTAATGTCCTAAGATGTATTGTGTTATTACATATTCTAAATGCGTTACCAACTGAAAATAAATGTATTATAAATATCATCATTATTATGTTTCCCCTTTGACTGGAAGGCCGACATATTGTATTTGTCATTATACTCTTCTTCAAACTTTGTCCGCAGCAGAACTAAAAAAATAAAACTTATTATAACTTCGGGGTACTTTGTTGTAAATTAATCTCCCTTTGTCCATTGTCATAAAGTTATACTGCAAACTTTGTCCATACACTTACTTAAAAACTTGTTGGAGTAATTGATTAAAACTTGGAACATAGATTGATAGCAATGTTGAGTACCCTGCAAGGTATAATGATGTAAACAAAGTCCTGGTTCTTACTCAAATATAGATTGAAACTTGGCACATAGATTGATAGCAATGTTAAGTTGAGTACCCTGCAAGGTATAATGATGTAAACAAAGTCCTGGTTCTTACTCAAATATAGATTGAAACTTGGCACATAGATTGTAGCAATGTTAAGTTGAGTACCCTGCAAGGTATAATGATGTAAACAAAGTCCTGGTTCTTACTCATATAGATTGAAACTTGGCACATAGATTGATAGCAATGTTAAGTTGAGTACCATGCAAGGTATAATGATGTAAACAAAGTCCTGGTTCTTACTCAAATATAGATTGAAACTTGGCACATAGATTGATAGCAATGTTAAGTTGAGTACCCTGCAAGGTATAATGATGTAAAAAGTCCTGGTTCTTACTCAAATATAGATTGAAACTTGGCACATAGATTGATAGCAATGTTAAGTTGAGTACCCTGCAAGGTATAATGATGTAAACAAAGTCCTGGTTCTTACTCAAATATAGATTGAAACTTGGCACATAGATTGATAGCAATGTTAAGTTGAGTACCCTGCAAGGTATAATGATGTAAACAAAGTCCTGGTTCTTACTCAAATATAGATTGAAACTTGGCACATAGATTGATAGCAATGTTAAGTTGAGTACCCTGCAAGGTATAATGATGTAAACAAAGTCCTGGTTCTTACTCAAATATAGATTGAAACTTGGCACATAGATTGATAGCAATGTTAAGTTGAGTACCCTGCAAGGTATAATGATGTAAACAAAGTCCTGGTTCTTACTCAAATATAGATTGAAACTTGGCACATAGATTGATAGCAATGTTAAGTTGAGTACCCTGCAAGGTATAATGATGTAAACAAAGTCCTGGTTTTAACTCAAATATAGATTGAAACTTGGCACATAGATTGATTGCAATGTTAAGTTGAGTACCCTGCAAGGTATAATGATGTAAACAAAGTCCTGGTTTCTTACTCAAATATAGATTGAAACTTGGAACATAGATTGATATCGATGTTAAGTTGAGTACCCTGCAAGGTATAATGATGTAAACAAAGTCCTGGTTCTTACTCAAATATAGATTGAAACTTGGCACATAGATTGATAGCAATGTTAAGTTGAGTACCCTGCAAGGTATAATGATGTAAACAAAGTCCTGGTTTTAACTCAAATATAGATTGAAACTTGGCACATAGATTGATTGCAATGTTAAGTTGAGTACCCTGCAAGGTATAATGATGTAAACAAAGTCCTGGTTCTTACTCAAATATAGATTGAAACTTGGAACATAGATTGATATCGATGTTAAGTTGAGTACCCTGCAAGGTAATTGATGTAAACAAAGTCCTGGTTCTTACTCAAATATAGATTGAAACTTGGCACATAGATTGATAGCAATGTTAAGTTGAGTACCCTGCAAGGTATAATGATGTAAACAAAGTCCTGGTTCTTACTCAAATATAGATTGAAACTTGGCACATAGATTGATAGCGATGTTAAGTTGAGTACCCTGCAAGGTATAATGATGTAAAAAGTCCTAGTTCTTACTCAAATATAGATTGAAACTTGGCACATAGATTGATGCAATGTTAAGTTGAGTACCCTGCAAGGTATAATGATGTAACAAAGTCCTGGTTCTTACTCAAATATAGATTGAAACTTGGCACATAGATTGATAGCAATGTTAAGTTGAGTACCCTGCAAGGTATAATGATGTAAACAAAGTCCTGGTTCTTACTCAAATATAGATTGAAACTTGGAACATAGATTGATAGCAATTTTAAGTTGAGTACCCTGCAAGGTATAATGATGTAAACAAAGTCCTGGTTCTTACTCAAATATAGATTGAAACTTGGAACATAGATTGATAGCAATGTTAAGTTGAGTACCCTGCAAGGTATAATGATGTAAACAAAGTCCTGGTTCTTACTCAAATATAGATTGAAACTTGGCACATAGATTGATAGCAATGTTAAGTTGAGTACCCTGCAAGGTATAATGATGTAAACAAAGTCCTGGTTCTTACTCAAATATAGATTGAAACTTGGCACATAGATTGACAGCAATGTTAAGTTGAGTACCCTGCAAGGTATAATGATGTAAACAAAGTCCTTTCTTACTCAAATATAGATTGAAACTTGGCACATACATAGAAACCGATGTGAAGTTGTGATTATGACTCTGAGGCACATACTTTGAAAAAGGTTTTCCCCTTGTTTATTTGTTTTATAATGCAGACTGGTATCAAAAACTACTTGAAGGAATTGATTGAAACATAATAGCTAGCTAGTAATGTGCAGTTGTACACCTTGCACAATATATATTTTTTCTGGTTATTATTATTATTATTATTATTATTATTATTATTATTATTATTATTATTATTATTATAATCATAATCAGTAGTAGAAGCAGCAGCAGCAGCAGCAGCAGCAGCAGCAGCAGCAGCAGCAGTAGTAGTAGTAGTACGCTGACTTTAAGGAATGGTTAACTGACTTTATACCCTTAGCTTACGTGCTTCTTAAGATGATGTTTTACCTTTAGCTTACGTTCTCCAACGCTTCATAAATGATTCAGTTAATTTCAATGCACATACAATGATGTATCCGTATTGTAGGTCCGTGATGCTCCGAAACTTGAGGGTACTGACGATAACATAAAGGTCTGGCTGTCTGATCTGAAGGCCTTATTTTCTGACTCCACATCCAACAAAGACAATATCCGTGCGCAAGATGCCGTAGACCAGCTCTATAAGGTAAGACTTTGTGGAATTCTGGATATAGATGATCGGTTAATGTTCAAAGTGTACATGCATTTTATGTCTTGCAGTTGGGTGTACGTTGACGTTGAAACACACGCTAATAATTAATATAGCAATAGTTTATTTCACAGCTGGAGAGAGACGAACTTGTGATTGGACGTTCAGACATCGAAGCAGCACTTGACCTGTTGAACAGAGCAAGCAATAATGGCTGAACAGCAACGTGCGTTAGAGAGAGAAACTGGGGATTTCGTCGAAGTGCTTGAAAATGAAGCTGAAGTTACCATCGACCGTATACAAGATGTTGGAAGTATAGTTAAACATGAATTAGAGAGGAAAGCGTCGGTCCTTGGTGACGTGCTCCAGTACGAGACAGATGTAGGCGTCCATGCTATACAAGATGCTGAAGACAAAGCCCTCCAGAACATAAAAGGGTTGAATGAAGATGAACAGACCTCGTTTAAATCAGGTCAGTGGTTTGTTTTGAAATAATATTGAGGCTTTCTGCAAGAAAACTTCATTAATAATTTTGCGTGCCTTTTTGCGTTCATACGGCATGGGAACACGCTCTCAATCTTTTAATATCAAATTTGTTGTTAAAGATGTACTGTTACTCCCAAATTAAAATTGACCACAATTAAAACAAAAACATTGTTTTCGATATTTATTTTCTTTTTTGGTAATCAAAACAATTGCATGAATTACGTTACATCTTATTTGTGAGTAAGTATGGTCATTGGACCAAATGACCGACATTATGCAAATAAGACGTAAAAATAGTTAAATGCAAGACTTGATTCAACAAAATCAGAATAATGCATCATCTCGTTAAAAGTGCGATCCTTTTTTACTGTAATTATTAGCTGCATGTAGCATTGAATAATTTTGTATTGTTTCAACGTTTACAACAAATGAATAAATCATATTGTCAAAAATCATTCAACTGTAAAAAAAATAATCTATCGCAATATACACATTGTCTGGACGAGAGTAGTCACGTGGTGTTTGTAATTGACACCGGAAAAATAATATTTAAAACTAATATTAAAAGAACCGTATCGCAATATATCACGTTACGGATACATATATCACAGTGTACATCACGATCGGCTTCTCGGCGTATCATTCCCACTCTATTTGTAAGACACAGACTGGACGAGAGCCGTCACGTGGTGTTTAATTAAAACCGATGAAAGAATATTATTTAAAAAAGCTATTTTTATAATTCGTTTGTCATTCATTTCCAACGAACTTTACATGCTAAATTTGGCACCCTTTGATGTGTTGCATCAATGGTCTTTCTATCATCGAATTGTATTTATAAAACGTTTATTTATTTTACAATACATTCATGTGTATTTAAAAATGTGTGTTTCGGGCAGGGATCTTACTTAAGAAATATAACACACCACTGAGGGTCATATGACATTATAAGGACCGGCCATTCAGCCACCACTGGTGTATATGGACTCAGGCACTAGCCGAGATCCATTCACCTTCGGGGGCTGACTGACCGGTCCTTAATATGCCATATGGCCGAGGTGGTGTGTTATATTTCTTATATTATACCGAACACTTTTCATTATAAGTCAATATTTTTAAAGCGATTTAAATGTGTTTTTTAACAAACCTGATAATGTTTACTTGCGACATGTTTTTCGCCGTTGTGAAAATAGCAAGCCGCACTATCAAATCGTATGACATCAGCGGTCCATATTACATTTTCGGCGAGGTCCAGACCGGCCCAAAATATAATATTGACCGCTGACGTCATAAAACTGAATTTTCATCAAAATACTGTGATATACGAACCGATCGAGATTATATATATAAAGAAATGATAAATTTATGTGAGGTATAATATACGATATTAGTAATCGAAGAAAAATACTCTATAAAGCAGGAACACCGTTCTCTGGTTTCCATGATAATGATCTGACGGCGACTGTTATCCTGTATCACCAAAAAAACAACTGCACGCTAGCGCTTGGTCCTTCATTAAACATATCTGACGGTTGCTTTTATCAAGTATCACCGAATTATCAACTGCACGCTAACGCTTGGCCCTTTATTTTACAGATCTTACTGCGACTGTTATCGTGTATCACCGGAAAACAATTGCACGCTAACGGTTGGCCCTTTATTTTACAGATCTTACTGCGACTGTTATCGTGTATCACCGGAAAACAACTGCACGCTAACGTTTGGCCCTTTATTTTACAGATCTGAAGGAGGATCTAATCATGTATCACCGGAAAACAACTGCACGCTAACGTTTGGCCCTTTATTTACAGATCTGAAGGAGGATCTAATCATGTATCACCGGAAAACAAGTGCACGCTAACGTTTGGCCCTTTATTTTACAGATCTGAAGGAGGATCTTATCATGTATCACCGGAAAACAACTGCACGCTAACGTTTGGTCCTTTATTTAACAGATCTGAAGGAGGATCTTATCATGTATCACCGGAAAACAACTGCACGCTAACGTTTGGTCCTTTATTTAACAGATCTGAAGGAGGATCTTATCATGTATCACCGGAAAACAACTGCACGCTAACGTTTGGCTCTTTATTTTACAGATCTGAAGGAGGATCTAATCATGTATCACCGGAAAACAACTGCACGCTAACGTTTGGTGCTTTATTTAACAGATCTGAAGGAGGATCTTATCATGTATCACCGGAAAACAACTGCACGCTAACGTTTGGCCCTTTATTTAACAGATCTGAAGGAGGATCTTATCATGTATCACCGGAAAACAACTGCACGCTAACGTTTGGCCCTTTATTTAACAGATCTGAAGGAGGATCTTATCATGTATCACCGGAAAACAACTGCACGCTAACGTTTGGTCCTTTATTTTACAGATCTGAAGGAGTCTCTAATCATGTATCACCGGAAAACAACTGCACGCTAACGTTTGGCCCTTTATTTTACAGATCTGAAGGAGGTCTTAATCATGTATCACCGGAAAACAACTGCACGCTAACGTTTGGTCCTTTATTTTACAGATCTGAAGGAGTCTCTAATCATGTATCACCGGAAAACAACTGCACGCTAACGTTTGGCCCTTTATTTTCAGATCTGAAGGAGTCTCTTATCATGTATCACCGGAAAACAACTGCACACTATTGCTTGGTCCTTTATTTTACAGATCTGAAGAAAGGTCTCATCGTATATCATGGCACAAATAACTGCTCGCTACCGCTTGGTCCTTGCTTAGATCTGGAGATTCAGGACTTGAGGACCTCTATTTATGGCCAAACATTAGTAGGGTTATTCTTCAGTCGATTCATAAAGACAAGACATCAATAGAACAGACTACAGAACCTCTTTCGAATTTGGAACAGTTGTTCAGTTCGAAAGGTATCATATTTCTCACCGCAGACGCTGGTGTTGGAAAGACATCATTTTGTAAGTTTTTAGTTTTATCGTGGTGTAAGGTTCAAGAGGGAACGACCGATCTGAAATCAACGGTTAGTGGCACCCAAAACGTTTCTAGCATTATTGAGTATTTGAAGGAATTTACTTATTTGTTTTACGTCAATTTACGTGAAAACCAATGCGCTAAATTAGAGGATATCATTTTCTCGCATACGGAATCTGTTGACACAAAGTTAACGCGGGATAATAAAGCCTTTGATAATATATTGTCGAAAGAAAACGGTTTGTTCATTTTAGACGGCTTAGATGAATGTAAAATTCCCTTGATAATGTCTATGCCTGTAAATAGAAAGTATACTGTTCTCATTACATCACGTCCTTGGAAACTTGCAAACATAAGTATGCAAAAAAAATATACACATGCACAAATTGAGGTTATGAAACAAGATTTGTCCAAACAACTTGTGAATCTTGCGAACGAATGTTTGAACAAGCATTTCAAGACATCATATGATACAGATGATTTCTTAGACGCTGTCAAAACTCAATGTTTAGAATCTCAGCTCGAAAATCCAATGTTTGCGCTGCAGTTGTTATGTATCTATCACGATAAACGCAGTGAGAATAAAACATGTTCGGACAATGCAACCGTTCACAGATTATGTTCAGATTCCGGTACAACGTAGTACCTCGTCAGACCGGACTGACATACCTTGGTAAGACAAGGTCGCATGTATATGCAAATATGATAGAACTGATGTTACGTAGTACCGAAAAGAAGGAGGAATCACTCGTACAAGATCTCAGTGAGTATTACAAGAACAATGGTCAACCACATGCACTTCCCGAATGTTTTGATGAAAGAAATTACGCGTGCTGTGGTTTAGCAAAACTAATTTACGCTATTGGAAAACTGGCTGCTTATTCACTCTTAGGCGATAATAAATCTTTAATAGAAGAACACCAAATAAGAAAACTTAAGAAAGATGAAACGTCGGTACTTCTCAAATCTGGACTTCTTTCGAAAACAAGCTTGAAAACTATATCAGGAGAGAGCAATGTGTACACATTTTTACATCAGACTTATAAGGAGATGCTTGCATGTGTGTTTCTATCTTCGCATGGTTTTGATAGTGATATTTGGAGAAAATTCATAGAAAATTTTGGTTCTGTTGTGTCACCCGATATGTTGTTTTTTATGTGTCATGAACTATGAACAAGGTTGCAAGTGTGTAGATATGTTTAATGAAAGCAAACGGTTGTTTGTTAGAGATGGCATTTTACACATCCGAACTAATTGCCTATCAAACAACAATTGCAATGACCCACAAAGAATGTTTTGACAATGGAATTAAAGAGCCACGAATTACGTTGAAACACGCACTGCTTAACCCAGATTCAGGCATTGGAACTGATCATGCACTTTTGCAAGGAAGCGGTCTTGAGTTGGAAACACTTTTCATTAGCAACTATTCATTTACCACAGCAATAGAACCGAACTTTTTCTCAAATTCATTGGTGCACTTACTGGTAGAAGATGTAAGTTTCGCGATGACCATATCGTACTTTCGAAATGTACACATCTCTCATCAATAACTATACAGGACACCCGTCTGTCCCGCGTAACCATCAACCCGTCTTGTCTAGAGAGTTCTGGGTTTACGTAAAGCCTGAACTAATACAAGAAATACCGCCATGAAGTTGTCCTTTGTTGGCGGGTCGCAATTCTCTTCCAATCTTAAAAAACTCAGCTTAGTGCACGTGACCATGGATGTTCCCCTTGATTTGGCAAATTGTCCGCAATTACAGCAATTAGTTATGGGAAATACCTCATCCGATTCTGTAACAGGTATATGCGTTGTACGTATGCAACGTTGTGATGCACTTCAGGAACGCAGCTTGTCTCATTGACCTTCCCTGCAGATACTCACCTGGATCTCAGCGGGCTCGCACATCTCTCAAACATAACTATACAGGATACCCGTCTGTCCCGCGTAACCATCAACCCGTCTTGTCTAGAGAAGTTCTGGGTTTACGTGAAGCCTGAACTAATACAAGAAATACCGCCGGTGAAGTTGTCCTTTGTTGGCGGGTCGCAATTCTCTTCCAATCTTAAAGAACTCAGCTTAGTGCACGTGACCATGGATGTTCCCCTTGATTTGGCAAATTGTCCGCAATTACAGCAATTAGTTATGGAAAATACCTCATCCGATTCTGTAACAGGTATATGCGTTGTACGTAGCATGCAACGTTGTGATGCACTTCAGGAACTGGCTTGACACATTGACATTCCCTGCAGATACGCACCTGGATCTCAGCGGTCTCACACATCTCTCAAACATAACTATACATGACACCCGACTGTCCCGCGTAACCATCAACCCGTCTTGTCTAGAGAAGTTCTGGGTTTACGTAAAGCCTGAACTAATACAAGAAATACCGCCGGTGAAGTTGTCCTTTGTTGGCGGGTCGCAATTCTCTTCCAATCTTAAAGAACTCAGCTTAGTGCACGTGACCATGGATGTTCCCCTTGATTTGGCAAATTGTCCGCAATATCAGAAATTAGTTATGAAAAATACCTCATCCGATTCTTTAACAGGTATATGTGTTGTACGTAGCATGCAACGTTGTGATGCACTTCAGGAACTGTGCGGATGACGCATTGACATTTCCTGCAGATACTCACCTGGATCTCAGTGGTTTTACACATCTCTCCAAGATCTGTATAGAAAACACCCGTCTGTCCCGCGTAACCATCAATCCGTCTTCCCTAGAAAAGTTCTGGGTTTACGTGAAGCCTGAACTGATACGAGAAATACCGCCGGTGAAGTTGTCCTTTGTTGGCGGGTCGCAATTCTCTTCCAATCTTAAAAAACTCAGCTTAGTGCACGTGATCATGGATGTCCCCTTGATTTGGCAAATTGTCAGCAATTACATAATTTAGGTCTAGGAAATACCTCGTCCGATACTATGACCGATACAGGCGTCGTATGTAACATGCAACGTTGTGATGCACTTCAGGAACTGCGGGTTGACGCATTGACATTCCCTGTCGATACTCACCTGGATCTCAGCGGTCTCACACATCTCTCAAACATAATTATACATAATACCCGTCTGTCCCACGTAACCATCAACCCGTCTTGTCTAGAAGAGTTCTGTGTTTTCGTAAAGCCTGAACTAATACAAGAAATACCGCCGGTGAAGTTGTCCTTTGTTGGGGGGTCGCAATTCTCTCCAATTTTAAAGAACTCAGCTTAGTGCACGTGACCATGGATGTTCCCCTTGATTTGGCAAATTGTCCGCAATTACAGAAATTAGTTATAGAAA